>NW_022263709.1:0-45140 GCF_002021735.2 Oncorhynchus kisutch
AACACTACATAAGAGAGAGACAACACAGCACTACAATACATACACACTACACTGTTTGGGATCTTTAACATAATGTGGAACTGACAGAACGGGTTTTGTATGTGGAGGATGAGGAGTGCAGTAGATATCTCAGATAGGGGGGGAGTGAGGCCTAAGAGGGTTTTAGTGAGGCCTAAGAGGGTTTTAGTGAGGCCTAAGAGGGTTTTATAAATAAGCATCAACCAGTGGGTCTTGTGACGGGTATACAGAGATGACCTGTTTACAGAGGAGTATAGAGTGCAGTGATGTGTCCTAGAAGGAGCATTTGGTGGCAAATCTGATGGCCGAATGGTTAAGCATCCTGTCGGGCTGTATCACCGCCTGGTACGGCAACCAATCTACAGCTCAGCCAACCTAGCCTGGTCCCAGACCTGTTCTGTCTTTCCAACTGCTATGGTTGTTGTCATGACAAAACTCCAATGTTCAATGACCATATGAGTTGGGCAAGACCAGGCTACAGGCTTCAAATACCAGGCTACAGGCTTCAAATACCAGGCTACAGGCTTCAGAGAACCAGGCTACAGGCTTTCAAATACCAGGCTACAGGCTTCAAATACCAGGCTACAGGCTTCAAATACCAGGCTACAGGCTTCAATACCAGGCTACAGGCTTCAAATACCAGGCTACAGGTCCAGGGTCAGGAGATTGGTTTAACAGAAACACAATGCTGTAAAACAAAACAACTCCCCAGTGTCATGGCTCACCTCCTCCTCTCACCTCCTCCCTCCTCTCACCTCCTCCTCTCACCCATCTCTCACTACCTCTCCCCTCCTCTCACCACCTCCTCTCCCCTCCTCTCACCACCTCCTCTCCCCTCCTCTCACCACCTCCTCTCCCCTCCTCTCACCTCTCCTCTCACCTCCTCCTCTCACCTCTCTCACCTCCTCCTCTCACCCATCTCTCACTACCTCTCCCCTCCTCTCACCACCTCCTCTCCCCTCCTCTCACCACCTCCCCTCCCTCCTCTCCCCTCCCTCCCCCCTCCCCTCCTCTCCTCCTCTCCCCTCCTCTCCCCTCCCCTCCTCTCCCCTCCCTCCTCTCCCCTCTCCCCTCCTCTCCCCCCTCCCCTCCTCTCCTTCCTCCCCTCCTCTCCTCTCCTCTCCTCCCCTCTCCCCTCCATGTCTCCCAGCTGGCTCTCCCACTCCTTCCTCCTCCCCCCTCTCCCCCCCTCCCTCCCCTCCTCTCACCTCCTCTCACCACCTCTCCTCTCCCCTCCCCTCCTCTCACCTCCTCTCACCACCTCTCCTCTCCCCTCCCCTCCTCGCCTCCCCCCCTCCCCTCCCCTCCTCTCCTCTCCCCTCCTCTCCTCTCCCCCCCTCCCCTCCTCTCCTCTCCTCTCCCCCCTATTTTCCTCTGCATGTCTCCCAGCTGGCTCTCCCACTCCTTCCTCCTCCCCCCTCCCCTCCTCCCCTCTCCTCCTCTCCCCTCCTCCTCTCCCCTCCTCTCCTCCCCTCTCCTCCTCTCCTCTCCTCCTCTCCCCTCCTCCTCTCCCCTCCCCTCCTCTCCTCCCCTCCTCCCTCCTCTCCTCCCCTCCTCTCCTCCTCTCCTCTCACCTCCCCTATTTTCCTCTGCATGTCTCCCAGCTGGCTCTCCCACTCCTTCCTCTCAGAGTTGAATCTCTCCATCAGTTCAGACTTCTCTCGGACCCAGCCCTTCTCGCTGAGCTCCAGCCGACAGCGCAGGTCCATGGCGGCTGTGTGGGTGTCGACTAGCAGCCTCCTCTGCTGCTCTCTGTCCCCCCGCTGTAGAGGACTCTCCCTGGGCTCTGGACTCTGAGGTCTCAGCCCCAGCTCAACGACAGGACCTCCTCTAGCCTCCAACTGGACAGGAAGAGAGAGATGGAGGGGGAGTGGGGGAGATGGAGGAGGAGTAGAGAGAGAGGCAGGCAGGCAGGGAGAGAGGGAGATGGAGAAAGGGAGTAGAGAGAGAGAGAGGCAGGTAGGGAGAGAGGGAGTGGAGAAGGAGGAGTAGAGAGAGAGGCAGGCAGGGAGAGAGGGAGATGGAGAATGGGGTGTAGAGAGAGAGAGAGGCAGGGAGAGATGGAGAAGGAGGAGTAGAGAGAGAGAGGCAGGGAGAGAGGGAGATGGAGGAGTAGAGAGAGAGCGGCAGGGAGAGAGGGAGATGGAGAAGGGGGAGTAGAGAGAGAGGCAGGCAGGGAGAGGGAGAGGGAGATGGAGAAGTAGAGAGAGAGATGGAGAAGGAGGAGTAGAGAGAGAGGCAGGCAGGGAGGGAGAGAGGGAGATGGAGAAGGGGGAGTAGAGAGAGAGAGAGGCCAGGGAGAGAGGGAGATGGAGAAGGGGGAGTAGAGAGAGAGGCAGGCAGGGAGGGAGATGGAGAAGGGGAGTAGAGAGAGAGGCAGGCAGGGAGGGAGATGGAGAAGGGAGAGTAGAGAGAGAGGCAGGCAGGGAGGGAGATGGAGAAGGGGGAGTAGAGAGAGAGGCAGGCAGGGAGGGAGATGGAGAAGGGGGAGTAGAGAGAGAGGCAGGCAGGGAGGGAGATGGAGAAGGGGGAGTAGAGAGAGAGGCAGGCAGGGAGGAGATGGAGAAGGGGGAGTAGAGAGAGGCAGGCAGGGAAAGATGGCAAGCAAGAGAATTAGGTGGGAGAGAATGTCAGGGAGTGTCAGGAAGAGGGGCGGAGGGAGAGAAGGACCAGAGGGAGGAGAGGAAAAGGGAGAATTCAGAGAACGGATGGAAGGGATTAAAAGATCATAACTCAGAGGAGTTCATGGTCAACCTCTCCTCCCTCTGTCTCCCTCTCTCATCATCTGACAGGATATCACAGCTGCCTCTACACAGTTCCTTTCCTGTCTGTGGACCCATCTACAGCTACCTCCCTGTCTGTCTCCCTCTCTCATCATCTGACAGGATATCACAGCTGCCTCTACACAGTTCCTTTCCTGTCTCTGGACCTATCTACAGCTACCTCCCTGTCTGTCTCTGGACCCATCTACAGCTACCTCCCCGTCTGTCTCTGGACCCATCTACAGCTACCTCCCCGTCTGTCTCTGGACCCATCTACAGCTACCTCCCCGTCTGTCTCTGGACCCATCTACAGCTACCTCCCCGTCTGTCTCTGGACCCATCTACAGCTACCTCCCCGTCTGTCTCTGGACCCATCTACAGCTACCTCCCCGTCTGTCTCTGGACCCATCTACAGCTACCTCCCCGTCTGTCTCTGGACCCATCTCAGCTACCTCCCCGTCTGTCTCTGGACCCATCTACAGCTACCTCCCCGTCTGTCCTCTGGACCCATCTACAGCTACCTCCCCGTCTGTCTCTGGACCCATCTACAGCTACCTCCCCGTCTGTCTCTGGACCCATCTACAGCTACTCCCGTCTGTCTCTGGACCCATCTACAGCTACCTCCCCGTCTGTCTCTGGACCCATTCTACAGCTACCTCCCCGTTTCTGTCTCTGGGACCCCACATCCCCGGTCTGTCTCTGGACCCATCTACAGCTACCTCCCCGTCTGTCTCTGGACCCATCTACAGCTACCTCCCCGTCTGTCTCTGGACCCTCTACAGGCTACCTCCCCGTCTGTCTCTGGACCCATCTACAGCTACCTCCCCGTACTGTCTCTGGACCATCTACAGCTACCTTCCCCGTCTGTCTCTGGACCCATCTACAGCTTACCTCCCCGTCTGTCTCTGGACCCACCTCCCGTCTGTCTCTGGACCCATCTACAGCTACCTCCCCGTCTGTCTTGGACCCACTACACGCTACCTCCCCGTCTGTCTCTGGACCCATCTACAGCTACCTCCCCGTCTGTCTCTGGACCATCTACAGCTATCTCCCCGTCTGTCTCTGGACCCATCTACAGCTACCTCCCTGTCTGTCTCTGGACCATCTACAGCTACCTCCCCGTCTGTCTCTGGACCCATCTACAGCTACCTCCCCGTCTGTCTCTGGAACCATCACAGCTACCTCCCCGTCTGTCTCTGGACCCATCTCCCTGTCTGTCTCCGGACCCATCTCCCGTCTGTCTCGGACCCATCTACAGCATCTCCCCGTCTGTCTCTGACCCATCTACGCTATCTCCCCGTCTGGTCTCTGGACCATCTACAGCTACCTCCCTGTCTGTCTCTGGACCCATCTCCCCGTCTGTCTCTGGACCCATCTGCAGCTACCTCCCTGTCTGTCTCTGGACCCATCTCCCTGTCTGTCTCTGGACCCATCTCCCGTCTGTCTACAGAGTAGTTGTTGAAAAGGGGAGTACATTTTTTAAAAACTAGGCACGTCAGTTAAGAATTCTTATTTACAATGACGGCCTACCGGGGAACAGAGGGTTAACTGGTCTAGGAACAGTGGGTTAACTGGTCTAGGAGCAGTGGGTTAACTGGTCTAGGAGCAGTGGGTTAACTGGTCTAGGAGCAGTGGGTTAACTGGTCTAGGAGCAGTGGGTTAACTGGTCTAGGAACAGTGGGTTAACTGGTCCAGGAACAGTGGGTTAACTGGTCCAGGAACAGTGGGTTAACTGGTCCAGGAACAGTGGGTTAACTGGTCTAGGAGCAGTGGGTTAACTGGTCTAGGAGCAGTGGGTTAACTGGTCTAGGAACAGTGGGTTAACTGGTCTAGGAACAGTGGGTTAACTGGTCTAGGAACAGTGGGTTAACTGGTCTAGGAACAGTGGGTTAACTGGTCTAGGAACAGTGGGTTAACTGGTCTAGGAACAGTGGGTTAACTGGTCTAGGAACAGTGGGTTAACTGGTCTAGGAACAGTGGGTTAACTGGTCTAGGAGCAGTGGGTTAACTGGTCTAGGAGCAGTGGGTTAACTGGTCTAGGAGCAGTGGGTTAACTGGTCTAGGAACAGTGGGTTAACTGGTCTAGGAACAGTGGGTTAACTGGTCTAGGAACAGTGGGTTAACTGGTCTAGGAACAGTGGGTTAACTGGTCTAGGAACAGTGGGTTAACTGGCCTAGGAACAGTGGGTTAACTGGTCTAGGAACAGTGGGTTAACTGGCCTAGGAACAGTGGGTTAAACTGGTCTAGGAACAGTGGGTTAACTGGTCTAGGAACAGTGGGTTAACTGGTCTAGGAACAGTGGGTTAACTGGTCTAGGAACAGTGGGTTAATTGGTCTAGGAACAGTGGGTTAACTGGTCTAGGAACAGTGGGTTAATTGGTCTAGGAACAGTGGGTTAACTGGTCTAGGAACAGTGGGTTAACTGGTCTAGGAACAGTGGGTTAACTGGTCTAGGAACAGTGGGTTAACTGGTCTAGGAACAGAGGGTTAACTGGTCTAGGAGCAGTGGGTTAACTGGTCCTAACTGGTCCTAGCTGGAAAAGCTGACCACGACTCCATTTTGTTGATCCCTGCCTACAGACAGAAACTAAAACAAGAAGCTCCCACGCTGAGGTCTGTCCAACGCTGGTCCGACCAAGCTGACTCCACACTCCAAGACTGCTTCCATCACGTGGACTGGGAGATGTTTCGTATTGCGTCAGCCAACAACATTGACGAATACGCTGATTCGGTGTGCGAGTTCATTAGAACGTGCGTTGAAGATGTCGTTCCCATAGCAACGATTAAAACATTCCCCAACCAGAAACCGTGGATTGATGGCAGCATTCGTGTGGAACTGAAGGCGCGAACCACTGCTTTTAATCAGGGCAAGGTGTCTGGTAACATGACGGAATACAAACAGTGCAGCTATTCCCTCCGCAAGGCTATCAAACAAGCTAAGCGCCAGTACAGAGACAAAGTAGAATCTCAATTCAACGGCTCAGACACAAGAGGCATGTGGCAGGGTCTACAGTCAATCACGGACTACAGGAAGAAACCCAGCCCAGTCACGGACCAGGATGTCTTGCTCCCAGGCAGACTAAACAACTTTTTTGCCCGCTTTGAGGACAATACAGTGCAACTGACACGGCCTGCAACGAAAACATGCGGTCTCTCCTTCACTGCAGCCGAAGTGAGTAAGACATTTAAACGTGTTAACCCTCGCAAGGCTGCAGGCCCAGACGGCATCCCCAGCCGCGCCCTCAGAGCATGCGCAGACCAGCTGGCCGGTGTGTTTACGGACATATTCAACCAATCCCTATACCAGTCTGCTGTTCCCACATGCTTCAAGAGGGCCACCATTGTTCCTGTTCCCAAGAAAGCTAAGGTAACTGAGCTAAACGACTACCGCCCCGTAGCACTCACATCCGTCATCATGAAGTGCTTTGAGAGACTAGTCAAGGACCATATCACCTCCACCCTACCTGACACCCTTGACCCACTCCAATTTGCTTACCGCCCAAATAGGTCCACAGACGATGCAATCTCAACCACACTGCACACTGCCCTAACCCATCTGGACAAGAGGAATACCTATGTGAGAATGCTGTTCATCGACTACAGCTCGGCATTCAACACCATAGTACCCTCCAAGCTCGTCATCAAGCTCGAGACCCTGGGTCTCGACCCCGCCCTGTGCAACTGGGTACTGGACTTCCTGACGGGCCGCCCCCAGGTGGTGAGGGTAGGCAACAACATCTCCTCCCCGCTGATCCTCAACACTGGGGCCCCACAAGGGTGCGTTCTGAGCCCTCTCCTGTACTCCCTGTTCACCCACGACTGCGTGGCCACGCACGCCTCCAACTCAATCATCAAGTTTGCGGACGACACAACAGTGGTAGGCTTGATTACCAACAACGACGAGACGGCCTACAGGGAGGAGGTGAGGGCCCTCGGAGTGTGGTGTCAGGAAAATAACCTCACACTCAACGTCAACAAAACTAAGGAGATGATTGTGGACTTCAGGAAACAGCAGAGGGAACACCCCCCCATCCACATCGATGGAACAGTAGTGGAGAGGGTAGCAAGTTTTAAGTTCCTCGGCATACACATCACAGACAAACTGAATTGGTCCACTCACACAGACAGCATCGTGAAGAAGGCGCAGCAGCGCCTCTTCAACCTCAGGAGGCTGAAGAAATTCGGCTTGTCACCAAAAGCACTCACAAACTTCTACAGATGCACAATCGAGAGCATCCTGGCGGGCTGTATCACCGCCTGGTATGGCAACTGCACCGCCCTCAACCGTAAGGCTCTCCAGAGGGTAGTGAGGTCTGCACAACGCATCACCGGGGGCAAACTACCTGCCCTCCAGGACACCTACACCACCCGATGCTACAGGAAGGCCATAAAGATCATCAAGGACATCAACCACCCGAGCCACTGCCTGTTCACCCCGCTGTCATCCAGAAGGCGAGGTCAGTACAGGTGCATCAAAGCTGGGACCGAGAGACTAAAAAACAGCTTCTATCTCAAGGCCATCAGACTGTTAAACAGCCACCACTAACATTGAGTGGCTACTGCCAACACACTGTCAATGCCACTGACTCTACTCCAGCCACTTTAATCATGGGAATTGATGGGAAATGATGTAAATATATCACTAGCCACTTAAACAATGCTACCTTATATAATGTTACTTACCCTACATTATTCATCTCATATGCATACGTAGATACTGTACTCTATATCATCGACTGCATCCTTATGTAATACATGTATCACTAGCCACTTTAACTATGCCACTTGGTTTACATACTCATCTCATATGTATATACTGTACTCGATATCATCTACTGTATCTTGCCTATGCTGCTCTGTACCATCACTCATTCATATATCCTTATGTACATATTCTTTATCCCCTTACACTGTGTATAAGACAGTAGTTTTGGAATTGTTAGTTAGATTACTTGTTGGTTATTACTGCATTGTCGGAACTAGAAGCACAAGCATTTCGCTACACTCGCATTAACATCTGCTAACCATGTGTATGTGACAAATACATTTGATTTGATTTGATTTGATTTTGATTTGGTCTAGGAACAGTGGGGTTAACTGGTCTAGGAACAGTGGGTTAACTGGTCTAGGAACAGTGGGGTTAACTGGTCTAGGAACAGTGGGTTAACTGCCTTGTTCAGGGGAAGAACGACAGATTTTTACCTTGTCAGCTCGGGGATTTGAACTAGAAACCTTTCGGTTACTAGTCCAATGCTCTAATCACTAGGCTACCTGTCACCCCCCTCTAACCACTAGGCTACCTGCCCCCCCCCCTGGGTTAAGAAGGGCAGCGTTAAGGGAATCCGTCCTCTCTTTCTCTGTCTGATCAACAAACCCCTTAGAGAAACTACTCTGTCTGGTCATTATATCCCTTAGAGAAACTACTCTGTCCGGTCAATATACCCCTTAGAGAAACTACTCTGTCTGGTCATTATATCCCTTAGAGAAACTACTCTGTCTGGTCAATATATCCCTTAGAGAAACTACTCTGTCTGTGGAGCTGGAATGAGACCAGGACAATGCCTCTCTCTGTAGTAAGTAGACATTGACTACCATCCTAAATGGCATCCTATTCAATATATAGTGAACTACTTTTGACCAGGGACCATAGTGCACCATATAGGGACTAGTGTCCCATTTGGGAAGCGTCCTCTGTCTGTCTGAGGTCTTTGAACGCTCGGTGTAATTGCAGTGGCAGGATGGGACTGGCGCTGTCCAGTTTATTCCTGACCCAAAGATGAACAGGAACACATAGAGAGAGAGAGAGAGAGAGAGAGACAGAGAGAGAGACAGAGACAGAGACAGAGACAGAGACAGAGACAGAGACAGAGACAGAGACAGAGACAGAGACAGAGACAGAGACAGAGACAGAGACAGAGACAGAGACAGAGACAGAGACAGAGACAGAGACAGAGACAGAGACAGAGACAGAGACAGAGACAGAGACAGAGACAGAGACAGAGACAGAGACAGAGACAGAGACAGAGAGAGACAGAGAGAGAGAGAGAGAGAGAGAGCTGCTACCCCTGTAACTCAGAGGTTAAACTGAAACAGAGGCTGATGCTCTTCTTGGCAGTGAGGGATGAATATTCCAGAAGGACCTGTATCAACAAGAGACTAGAGGCTTACAGTTCTCCAGACAGGCTGGCAGACAGACAGTAAGACACAGAGGAGACAGGCTGGTAGACAGAGAGTAAGACACAGAGGAGACAGGCTGGTAGACAGACAGGAAAACACAGAGGAGACAGGCTGGAAGACAGACAGTAAAACACAGAGGAGACAGGCTGGAAGACAGACAGTAAGACACAGAGGAGACAGGCTGGAAGACAGACAGTAAGACACAGAGGAGACAGGCTGGTAGACAGACAGTAAGACACAGAGGAGACAGGCTGGTAGACAGACAGGAAAACACAGAGGAGACAGGCTGGTAGACAGACAGGAAAACACAGAGGAGACAGGCTGGTAGACAGACAGGAAAACACAGAGGAGACAGGCTGTTCCAGTTTCAACTGACCTGAGCCCTAGGACCATGCCCCAGGACTACCTGACATGATGACTCCTTGCTGTCCCCAGTCTACCTGGCCATGCTGCTGCTCCAGTTTCAACTTCCACCTGACTGTGCTGCTGCTCTAGTTTCAACTGTTCTGCCTTATTATTATTCGACCATGCTGGTCATTTATGAACATTGAACATCTTGACCATGTTCTGTTATAATCTCCACCCGGCACAGCCAGAAGAGGACTGGCCACCCCACATAGCCTGGTTCCTCTCTAGGTTTCTTCCTAGGTATTGGCCTTTCTAGGGAGTTTTTCCTAGCCACCGTGCTTCTCCACCTGCATTGCTTGCTGTTTGGGGTTTTAGGCTGGGTTTCTGTACAGCACTTTGAGATATCAGCTGATGTACGAAGGGCTATATAAATAAATTTGATTTGATTTGATTTGATTTTGATTTGGTAGACAGACAGTAAAACACAGGAGACAGGCAGACAGACAGACAGGAAAACACTGAAGAGACAGGCAGACAGACAGACAGGAAAACACTGAGGAGACAGGCTGGTAGACAGACAGTAAGACACAGAGGAGACAGGCTGGAAGACAGACAGTAAGACACAGAGGAGACAGGCTGGTAGACAGAGAGTAAAAGACAGAGGCAGGCTGGCAGACAGACAGTAAAAGACAGAGGCAGGCTGGCAGACAGACAGGAAAAGACAGAGGCAGGCTGGCAGACAGACAGACAGACAGACAGGAAAAGACAGAGGCAGGCTGGCAGACAGACAGACAGACAGGAAAAGACAGAGGCAGGCTGGCAGACAGACAGACAGACAGACAGTAAAAGACAGAGGCAGGCTGGCAGACAGACAGACAGTAAAAGACAGAGGCAGGCTGGCAGACAGACAGACAGACAGTAAAAGACAGAGGCAGGCTGGCAGACAGACAGACAGACAGACAGTAAAAGACAGAGGAGACAGGCTGGAAGACAGACAGTAAGACACAGAGGAGACAGGCTGGTAGACAGACAGTAAAAGACAGAGGCAGGCTGGCAGACATATTAAACACACAGTAGCAGCCATCTCCTGCTACTGTAGGACTGGACAGTGTGTGTGTGTGTGTGTGTGTGTGTCTCTGTGTGACAGTGTCATGGTGGTCTCTCTCTATTAATAGGAGACTCAACCAACCAGCCAACGCTGTACAGATTTACAGCGTCACGTACATTCAGGGAGCGGTGGGGCTGGAAGGACGACGGAGATGTTTCTCTCTGTGTGTGTGTGTGTGTGTGTGTGTGTGTGTGTGTGTGTGTGTGTGTGTGTGTGTGTGTGTGTGTGTGTGTGTGTGTGTGTGTGAGCGGTGGGGCTGGAAGGACGACGGAGATGTTTCTCTCTCTGTGTGTGTGTGTGTGTGTGTGTGTGTGTGTGTGTGTGTGTGTGTGTGTGTGTGTGTGTGTGTGCGGTGGGGCTGGAAGGACGATGGAGATGTTTCTGCTCAACAAACATCTAAAGTATGTGGACAAATATGCCTGCAAATATCCGGCTGAGTCCCAGGATGCTTAGTGGCAAACCCTGGTAGCTCGAAGACACAGGATGCTTAGTGGCAAACCCTGGTAGCCTGAAGACCCAGGATGCTTAGTGGCAAACCCTGGTAGCTCGAAGACACAGGATGCTTAGTGGCAAACCCTGGTAGCTCGAAGACACAGGATGCTTAGTGGCAAACCCTGGTAGCCTGAAGACACAGGATGCTTAGTGGTAGGCCCTGGTAGCCCGAAGACCCAGGATGCTTAGTGGTAGGCCCTGGTAGCCTGAAGATACAGGATGCTTAGTGGCAAACCCTGGTAGTCCGAAGACCCAGGATGCTTAGTGGTAGGCCCTGGTAGCCCAAAGACACAGGATGCTTGGTGGCAAACCCTGGTAGTCCGAAGACCCAGGATGCTTAGTGGTAGGCCCTGGTAGCTCAAAGACACAGGATGCTTATTGGCAAACCCTGGTAGCTCGAAGACACAGGATGCTTGGTGGTAGGCCCTGGTAGCCCCAAAGACACAGGATGCTTGGTGGTAGGCCCTGGTAGCTCGAAGACACAGGATGCTTATTGGCAAACCCTGGTAGTCCGAAGACCCAGGATGCTTAGTGGTAGGCCCTGGTAGCTCGAAGACACAGGATGCTTAGTGGCAAACCCTGGTAGCCCGAAGACACAGGATGCTTAGTGGCAAACCCTGGTAGCTCGAAGACACAGGATGCTTGGTGGTAGGGTCTGGTAGCCCCGAAGACACAGGATGCTTAGTGGCAAACCCTGGTAGCTCGAAGACACAGGATGCTTAGTGGCAAACCCTGGTAGCCTGAAGACACAGGATGCTTGGTGGTAGGCCCTGGTAGCCCCGAAGACACAGGATGCTTGGTGGTAGGCCCTGGTAGCCTCGAAGACACAAGATGCTTAGTGGCAAACCCTGGTAGCCCGAAGACACAGGATGCTTGGTGGTAGGCCCTGGTAGCCCCAAAGACACAGGATGCTTGGTGGTAGGCCCTGGTAGCTCGAAGACACAAGATGCTTGGTGGTAGACCCTGGTAGCTCGAAGACACAGGATGCTTGGTGGTAAAGCCTGGTAGCTCGAAGACACGGGATGCTTGGTGGTAAAGCCTGGTAGTTCGAAGACACGGGATGCTTGGTGGTAACTCCTGGTAGCTCGAAGACACAGGATGCTTGGTGGTAACTCCTGGTAGCCTGAAGACACAGGATGCTTAGTGGCAAACCCTGGTAGCCTGAAGACACAGGATGCTTGGTGGTAACTCCTGGTAGCCTGAAGACACAGGATGCTTGGTGGTAGGCCCTGGTAGCTCAAAGACACAGGATGCTTAGTGGTAGGCACTGGTAGCCCGAAGACACAGGATGCTTGGTGGTAGGCCCTGGTAGCCTGAAGACACAGGATGCTTGGTGGTAGGCCCTGGTAGCCTAAAGACACAGGATGCTTGGTGGTAAACCCTGGTAGCCTGAAGACCCAGGATGCTTAGTGGCAAACCCTGGTAGCCTGAAGACACAGGATGATTAGTGGTAGGCCCTGGTAGCCCGAAGACCCAGGATGCTTAGTGGTAGGCCCTGGTAGCCTGAAGATACAGGATGCTTAGTGGCAAACCCTGGTAGTCCGAAGACCCAGGATGCTTAGTGGTAGGCCCTGGTAGCCCGAAGACACAGGATGCTTGGTGGCAAACCCTGGTAGTCCGAAGACCCAGGATGCTTGGTGGTAGGCACTGGTAGCTCGAAGACACAGGATGCTTATTGGCAAACCCTGGTAGTTCGAAGACACAGGATGCTTAGTGGCAAACCCTGGTAGCCCGAAGACACAGGATGCTTAGTGGCAAACCCTGGTAGCTCGAAGACACAGAATGCTTAGTGGTAGGCACTGGTAGCCCGAAGACACAGGATGCTTGGTGGTAGGCCCTGGTAGCCTGAAGATACAGGATGCTTGGTGGTAGGCCCTGGTAGCCTAAAGACACAGGATGCTTGGTGGTAGGCCCTGGTAGCCTGAAGACACAGGATGCTTGGTGGTAACTCCTGGTAGCCTGAAGACACAGGATGCTTGGTGGTAACTCCTGGTAGCTCGAAGACACAGGATGCTTGGTGGTAGGCCCTGGTAGCTCGAAGACACAGGATGCTTGGTGGTAGGCCCTGGTAGCCCCGAAGACACAGGATGCTTGGTGGTAGGCCCTGGTAGCCTCAAAGACACAGGATGCTTAGTGGTAACTCCTGGTAGCTCGAAGACACAGGATGCTTGGTGGTAACTCCTGGTAGCTCGAAAACACAGGATGCTTGGTGGTAGGCCCTGGTAGCCCCGAAGACACAGGATGCTTGGTGGTAACTCCTGGTAGCTCGAAGACACAGGATGCATGGTGGTAGGCCCTGGTAGCCTGAAGACACAGGATACTTAGTGGCAAACCCTGGTAGCTCGAAGACACAGGATGCTTGGCACCCTATTCCCTACATACAGCAGTGCACTACTTTTGACCAGGGCCCATAGGAAATAGGGAGCTCTTTGAGACAACCACAGGCTTTGTATAACTGTCTATAAACTAAACTGTGGCAGCAGGATGTGGCTGAGAGGAGAAAACAGCTTTTACAATGGAGCTAACCCCTCCCTGCACATCGCCAGACTATGCCAGACCAGCATTCCAGTCATTCATATAGAACACTGTGGACTCAGAACCATCAGAACACTGAGGAACAACAAGTGAATTCTAGAAGCTGATGTGATCTGACTATCATTATTATAGAACACTGTGGACTCACACAGAACCATCAGAACACTGAGGAACAACAAGTGAATTCTAGAAGCTGATGTGATCTGACTATCATTATTATAGAACACTGTGGACTCACACAGAACCATCAGAACCCTGGGGAACAACAAGTGAATTCTAGAAGCTGATGTGGTCTGACTATCATTGATATAGAACACTGTGGACTCACACAGAACCATCAGAACCCTGGGGAACAACAAGTGAATTCTAGAAGCTGATGTGGTCTGACTATCATTGATATAGAACACTGTGGACTCACATAGAAGCATCAGAACCCTGGGGAACAACAAGTGAATTCTAGAAGCTGATGTGGTCTGACTATCATTGATATAGAACACTGTGGACTCACACAGAACCATCAGAACTCTGGTGGAACCACAAGTGAATTCTAGAAGCTGATGTGGTCTGACTATCATTGATATAGAACACTATGGACTCACACAGAACCATCAGAACCCTGGGGAACAACAAGTGAATTCTAGAAGCTGATGTGGTCTGACTATCATTGATATAGAACACTGTGGACTCACACAGAACCATCAGAACCCTGGGGAACAACAAGTGAATTCTAGAAGCTGATGTGGTCTGACTATCATTGATATAGAACACTGTGGACTCACACAGAACCATCAGAACTCTGGTGGAACCACAAGTGAATTCTAGAAGCTGATGTGGTCTGACTATCATTGATATAGAACACTATGGACTCACACAGAACCATCAGAACCCTGGGGAACAACAAGTGAATTCTAGAAGCTGATGTGGTCTGACTATCATTGATATAGAACACTGTGGACTCACACAGAACCATCAGAACCCTGGGGAACAACAAGTGAATTCTAGAAGCTGATGTGGTCTGACTACCATTGATATAGAACACTGTGGACTCACACAGAACCATCAGAACCCTGGGGAACAACAAGTGAATTCTAGAAGCTGATGTGGTCTGACTACCATTGATATAGAACACTGTGGACTCACACAGAACCATCAGAACCCTGGGGAACAACAAGTGAATTCTAGAAGCTGATGTGGTCTGACTATCATTGATATAGAACACTGTGGACTCACACAGAACCATCAGAACCCTGGGGAACAACAAGTGAATTCTAGAAGCTGATGTGGTCTGACTACCATTGATATAGAACACTGTGGACTCACACAGAACCATCAGAACCCTGGGGAACAACAAGTGAATTCTAGAAGCTGGGAGAGTTTTGACCATGGAATGTTTTAACATTGGACATAGTTCTTCTTCATAAATAGCTAGTGAACAGACTGTACTGTTTATATTCATAGTACTGGTCCAACATGGAATCCTGACAGATGACTACAGTACAGGGGCCTACAGTACATGCTTCAACCACAATCACTGTCTCTCACACACACACCCTCTGCATGTACACACACACAGTTTCTATGCTTCAGTCATGCTTTCAATCCAGACCTATGTAAGGAGATGTTGTGTTACTCTGTTAAGTGAAAGGTCTGTTTAGTATGAGTCTGTATCTATCCCCTGTTTACATGTTTAGTATGAGCCCATATCATGTTTAGTATGAGCCCATATCATGTTTAGTATGAGCCCATATCATGTTTAGTATGAGTCTATATCATGTTTAGTATCAGTCTATATCATGTTTAGTATGAGTCTATATCATGTTTAGTATGAGTCTATATCATGTTTAGTATGAGCCCATATCATGTTTAGTATGAGTCTATATCATGTTTAGTATGAGTCTATATCATGTTTAGTATGAGTCTATATCATGTTTAGTATGAGTCATATCTATCCCCTGTTTACATGAAAGCTTAGAGAAAAGCTGTGTACTTTCCCAGACGGGCTTTCCACACTGTCTGTCTGTCTGTCTGTCTGTCTGTCTGTCTGTCTGTCTGTCTGTCTGTCTGTCTGTCTGTCTGTCTGTCTGTCTGTCTGTCTGTCTGTCTGTCTGTCTGTCTGTCTGTCTGTCTGTCTGTCTGTCTGTCTGTCTGTCTGTCTGTCTGTCTGTCTGTCTGTCTGTCTGTCTGTCTGTCTGTCTATCTATCTTCAGACCCTGAATCCCCTCATCCAATTGATTGGTCACACATTCACAGATCCCAGTCTGTGTAGCCACTGATTCTCTCTGGCATCATGTGATGCCAGCATGACTCTTCTAACCACATCACAGGCCTCTGAAAGATGGCTGACTGTGTCCTACAGTAGTGACACAGAGAGAGATATAGAGGGAGATGGCTGACTGTGTCCTACTGTACTGACACAGAGAGAGATATAGAGGGAGATGGCTGACTGTGTCCTACAGTAGTGACACAGAGAGAGATATAGAGGGAGATGGCTGACTGTGTCCTACAGTAGTGACACAGAGAGATATATAGAGAGAGATGGCTGACTGTGTCCTACAGTAGTGACACAGAGAGAGATATAGAGGGAGATGGCTGACTGTGTCCTACAGTAGTGACACAGAGAGATATATAGAGAGAGATGGCTGACTGTGTCCTACAGTAGTGACACAGAGAGAGATATATAGAGGGAGATGGCTGACTGTGTCCTACAGTAGTGACACACAGAGATATTATAGAGAGAGATGGCTGACTGTGTCCTACAGTAGTGACACAGAGAGAGATATATAGAGGGAGATGGCTGACTGTGTCCTACAGAGACTAATGGAATACTGTCTAGTGTATAGTGATAATATATACTATGCATGATGAGAAAAGACTGATGTCATCCATGCCTGTTGCTACGCAATATGATCGAATTGATGAAGTAGGCATTCCATTCCATTCTATTGCATTCTATAGTGTTGTATCATATAGTATAGCATAGTATAGTGGTGTATCATGTAGTATAGTATCATATAGTATAGTATAGTATAGTACAGCATTCTATAGTGTTGTATCATATAGTATAGTATAGTATAGTATAGTACAGCATAGCATAGTATAGTATAGTGGTGTATCATATAGTATAGCATAGTATAGCATAGTATAGTATAACATAGTATAGCATAGTATAGTATAGCATAGTATAGTATAGTGGTGTATCATATAGTATAGCATAGTATAGTATAGCATAGTATAGCATAGTATAGTATAGCATAGTATAGTATAGTGGTGTATCATGTAGTATAGTATCACATAGTATAGTATAGTATAGTACAGCATTCTATAGTGTTGTATCATATAGTATAGCATAGTATAACATAGTATAGCATAGTATAGTATAGCATAGTACAGTATAGTATAGTGGTGTATAATGTAGTATAGTATCGTATATTGGTGTATAATACAATATAGTATAGTATACTATCATATAGTATAGTATAGAATAGTATAGTATAGTATAGTGGTGTATCATGTAGTATAGTATAGTATAGTGTTGTACCATATAGTATGGTATAGCATAGTATAGCACAGTATAGTATAGTGTTGTATAGTATAGTATAGCATAGTATAGTATAGCATAGCATAGTACAGTATAGTATAGTGGTGTATAATACAATATAGTATAGTATAGTATCATATAGCATAGTATAGTATAGTATTGTGGTGTATCATGTAGTATAGTATAGTATAGTATAGTGTTGTACCATATAGTATAGCATAGTATAGTATAGTATAACATAGTATAGCATAGTATAACATAGTATAGTATAGTATAGTATAGTATAGCATAGTATACTATAGTGTTGTATCATATAGTATAGTGTTGTATCATATAGTATAGTGTTGTATCATATAGTATAGTGTTGTATCATATAGTATAGTATAGTGATGTGTCATATTGTGTAGTATAGTATCATATTGTATAGCATAGTGTTGTATCATATAGTATATTATAGCGCTGTGTCATATTGTGTAGTATAGTATGGTGCTGTGTCATATTGTGTAGTATAGTATAGTGTTGTATCATATAGTAGAGTCAAGTGTTGTATCATATAGTAGAGTCAAGTGTTGTATCATATAGTATAGTATAGTGTTGTATTACATAGTATAGTATCATATAGTATAGTATAGTGTTGTATCACATAGTATAGTATCATATAGTATAGTATAGTGTTGTATTACATAGTATATTGTCATATAGTATAGTATAGTGTTGTATTACATAGTATAGTGTCATATAGTATAGTATAGTGTTGTATTACATAGTATAGTATCATATAGTATAGTATAGTGTTGTATTACATAGTATAGTATCATATAGTATAGTATAGTGTTATATCATATTGTATAGTATTTTATAGTATAGTATCACATAGTATAGTATAGTGTTGTATCATATTGTATAGTATTTTATAGTATAGTATCATATAGTATAGTATCATATCATATTGTACAGTAAAGTATCATGTTGTATAGTATGGTATGGTGTTGTATCATATTGTATAGTAAAGTATCATATTGTATAGTATAATATAGTATAGTGTAGTATTATATAGTATAGTGTAGTATCATATAGCATAGTATAGTATCATATAGTATAGTATAGTATTATATAGTATAGTGTAGTGTTGTATCATATAGTGTTGTATCATATAGTATAGTGTTGTATAGTGTAGTGTAGTGTTGTATCATATAGTATAGTGTTGTATAGTATAGTGTTGTATCATATAGTATAGTGTAGTGTTGTATCATATAGTGTTGTATCATATAGTATCATATAGTATAGTGTTGTATAGTGTAGTCTTACCTGTGCGATTCTGCATTTCAGCTCAGCTCTCTCCAGTTCCCAGGCACATCTGTCCTTAGTGTACTGCAGCTGTAGCTCGCTCCTCTTCGACTCCTCTCTCTTCACCTCTAGCTGCACCTCCTCCACTACAGTCTTCAGATCCAACAAAATCCTTCTGTTCTCCCCACCCTGAGAATCAACACAGGAAAACGGAGTTAGCTGTAGTTGGTGACCCACAATACATACATTCAGAAACACTCAGAAACAAAAAAACTAAATCGTAGTGCAACAAGTAGTGAACCAGATGTATCATCTAAAACTTAGAATAAAATATCTCCCTGTGCTGAAGAGTGAAATGATTTCAATTAGGCCTACTTGTATCTCAGCAACTTGTCTTAAAAGTATCTCCTTCTCTCGTATCCATTCTTCCTTGTCCTGTCCGTGGCGTTTCTTGAAGTGTTCAAACTTCTTTTTCAGGCGGGAGTGATGAGTCCCTGGCTCTTGCGCCCGAACTTGTCCCCGAGGAAGCTCCAGTGATGTTCCAACCGTTCCAGGATGAGACTGTTCGTAGAACTGAGTGACTGTTGGCGGGGAGGAGAACGTCCTGAACGGGCTGCGACTCTTCCCTCTGCCGCGCTCTCTTTCTCTTTCCAGGCGCGAGCAGGAAACGAATTCCCAGTCCTGCGCTGGCACGTACCCGCCGCCGCAGCCGCCGCCTCCTCCACTACGCAAATCTGACCCATTTCCGAACGCAGCATTCCACATTTCTCAACGTGCAGAGACAAACAAACACAAACTGATGACAGCCTTCGGTTGACTGGTGCCTTCGGTTGTAGTTGCGGCAGCAGCATAATAATTCTCCCCGGCGGTGTCCGTGTCTCTCAACGCTGAACCAGCAGCAGTTCCAGCCCATGCAGCGATGTGCGTATATGTCCCTTCCATGTCACCGCGCCGCGCCAAGGTCAACAATCGGTCATTATGCGGCGGAACTCTACTGATGCGATCTGGATTTATTATCCAAACGTATGTAGGCTGTTCATGATTCCTACATTGAGAAGTATAGTAAAATGCTACGGTTATCGCCTAGGCTACTGCCCTGTACAGGGCACCGTGTGGGTGCAGAACACCCAGTAGGTTGTTGTTACGTGGACAGGACGAGTACCCAATAATACACATAGCCCACTGATGTAAGAGCTGAGGACTATTTTTACACCCTGTAACCACGCATATCCTTTTACTCAATAACCCCACTGTGTGGCGTAGACTACTAAGTAACGGAGCCGGGAGTAGGTCGCGCGGAAGCCACCGGTTGAAGAGGTATTAATCACGTCTGTTTACTACCGGGACCACTATGTCGCGGGCTCTAAAGAAGTTGTGACTGCGGAATGTGGATCAAGTGGTAGACTAAGGCTATACAAACGGGTTGTGACCGGGACCATAGCGATACATGTGTTCAGCTCGCTGGTTACTACCGGGACCATAGCGATAAATGTGTTCAGCTCGCTGGTTATAGCCTAACGGTTGTTTATTGGCTTCACACGCAGAATCAGAAGCCAAATGTTGCATAGCCTGTCAATGCGCGCGCGCGCGCGCACACACACACACACACACACACACACACACACATACAGTAGCCAAGCCAAACACTGGAACCACGTTTCTGTATTCGCAGTTAGTTTGCATCCTATTTTGATAGAAGGCTGTGCTCCGTTATTTCACAAGACCTTTCATTGCCTTCAAATCTCTGAATAGATTCAGGACATCTGAAAACATCTTACCTGTTATGCAATGTCCAGCTGTGTAATATCTTATTAAAGATCTCCAAAAACCAAAAACACCAAAATAAGATATCCAGAAAAACTGGTCTTTCTGGTCAATTGTTAATGAAAATCAGAGTGGTCCCTAAATCCAACGGAAATAACCGTCTTGGTCAGAGCTCTCTATATCTTTTCCTGATGCCTTTTTTTTTTTCATTGGACAACTCGACCAGACGAGCCACGAAAGCCCCGCGTACTTCTCCCTCACAGCTGGTCTTAATACCGTTTATGACGTCATATCCCCACCCGCCGGATGAGAATCGCCGTGTGTTCCCGCCCCGCCCCCGTCCCCGCCCCCGCCCCGCCCCCACCGTCTCAGTAACCAGTAGAATTTACGGGATTAAACAATTCCATATCCAGCACAAATCAAATGTTATTGGTCATGTGCACATATTTTATCAGATGTTATCGCAGTTGTAGCGAAATGGGTATGTTTTCTAGGTCCAACAGTGCAGTAATACCTAACAACAACACAACAATACACCCCAAAAATATCAGAAGGAGCAGTGGCATGTATGTACAGTATATGATGGTGTGTATATACATTATGACAGTATAGGAATAGAAAAGGAGTGTTCAGCAGTAGTTATATAGGATGAGCCTTGACTAGAATACAATATATATATACATATGTAACAGTATAACTTTAGACCGTCCCCTCGCCCCGACCCGGGCGTGACCCAGGGACCCTCTGCACACATCAACAACAGTCACCCACGAAGCATCGTTACCCATCGCTCCACAAAAGCCTCGGCCCTTTCAGAGCAAAGGGGAACTACTACTTCAAGGTCTCAGAGCAAAGGGGAACTACTACTTCAAGGTCTCAGAGCAAAGGGGAACTACTACTTCAAGGTCTCAGAGCAAGGGGAACCACTACTTCAAGGTCTCAGAGCAATGGGGGAACCACTACTTCAAGGTCTCAGAGCAAAGGGGAACCACTACTTCAAGGTCTCAGAGCAAGGGGAACCACTACTTCAAGGTCTCAGAGCAAGGGGAACCACTACTTCAAGGTCTCAGAGCAAGGGGAACCACTACTTCAAGGTCTCAGAGCAAGGGGAACCACTACTTCAAGGTCTCAGAGCAATGGGAACCACTACTTCAAGGTCTCAGAGCAATGGGGGAACCACTACTTCAAGGTCTCAGAGCAAGGGGAACCACTACTTCAAGGTCTCAGAGCAATGGGGGAACCACTACTTCAAGGTCTCAGAGCAAAGGGGAACCACTACTTCAAGGTCTCAGAGCAAAGGGGAACCACTACTTCAAGGTCTCAGAGCGAGTGACGTCACCGATTGAAACGCTATTTAGCGCGAACCACCGCTAACTAGCTAGCCGTTTCACATCCGTTACATATATATATATGAAGTGGGTAAAACAGTATATAAACATTATTAAAGTGACCAATGTTCAATGACTATGTACATAGATCAGCATTTACTAGTTTTCATTTAGTTTATTTAGCAAAAGTTTATTACTTACTTATTTAAAACTCTGCATTGTTGGTTAAGGACTCATAAGTAAGTCTTTCACAGTACTCCAGGTTCTGTTGATGGATTAGGTGTCCCTAACACTGTTATACTCCAGGCTCTGTTGATGGATTAGGTGTCCCTAACACTGTTATACTCCAGGTGAATGCTCTGTTGATGGATTAGGTGTCCCTAACACTGATATACTCCAGGCTCTGTTGATGGATTAGGTGTCCCTAACACTGATATACTCCAGGTGAATGCTCTGTTGATGGATTAGGTGTCCCTAACACTGCTATACTCCAGGTTCTGTTGATGGATTAGGTGTCCCTAACACTGATATACTCCAGGTGAATGCTCTGTTGATGGATTAGGTGTCCCTAACACTGCTATACTCCAGGCTCTGTTGATGGATTAGGTGTCCCTAACACTGTTATACTCCAGGCTCTGTGGGTGGATTAGGTGTCCCTAACACTGCTATACTCCAGGCTCTGTTGATGGATTAGGTGTCCCTAACACTGTTATACTCCAGGCTCTGTTGATGGATTAGGTGTCCCTAACACTGCTATACTCCAGGCTCTGTTGATGGATTAGGTGTCCCTAACACTGCTATACTCCAGGCTCTGTGGATGGATTAGGTGTCCCTAACACTGTTATACTCCAGGCTCTGTTGATGGATTAGGTGTCCCTAACACTGTTATACTCCAGGCTCTGTTGATGGATTAGGTGTCCCTAACACTGTTATACTCCAGGCTCTGTTGATGGATGAGGTGTCCCTAACACTGTTATACTCCAGGCTCTGTTGATGGATTAGGTGTCCCTAACACTGCTATACTCCAGGCTCTGTTGATGGATTAGGTGTCCCTAACACTGTTATACTCCAGGCTCTGTTGATGGATTAGGTGTCCCTAACACTGTTATACTCCAAGCTCTGTTGATGGATTAGGTGTCCCTAACACTGTTATACTCCAGGCTCTGTTGATGGATGAGGTGTCCCTAACACTGTTATACTCCAGGCTCTGTTGATGGATTAGGTGTCCCTAACACTGCTATACTCCAGGCTCTGTGGATGGATTAGGTGTCCCTAACACTGTTATACTCCAGGCTCTGTTGATGGATTAGGTGTCCCTAACACTGTTATACTCCAGGCTCTGTTGATGGATTAGGTGTCCCTAACACTGCTATACTCCAGGCTCTGTTGATGGATTAGGTGTCCCTAACACTGCTATACTCCAGGTTAATGCTCTGTTGATGGATTAGGTGTCCCTAACACTGATATACTCCAGGCTCTGTTGATGGATTAGGTGTCCCTAACACTGCTATACTCCAGGCTCTGTGGATGGATTAGGTGTCCCTAACACTGCTATACTCCAGGTTAATGCTCTGTTGATGGATTAGGTGTCCCTAACACTGATATACTCCAGGCTCTGTTGATGGATTAGGTGTCCCTAACACTGCTATACTCCAGGCTCTGTGGATGGATTAGGTGTCCCTAACACTGTTATACTCCAGGCTCTGTTGATGGATTAGGTGTCCCTAACACTGTTATACTCCAGGCTCTGTTGATGGATTAGGTGTCCCTAACACTGCTATACTCCAGGCTCTGTTGATGGATTAGGTGTCCCTAACACTGCTATACTCCAGGTTAATGCTCTGTTGATGGATTAGGTGTCCCTAACACTGATATACTCCAGGCTCTGTTGATGGATTAGGTGTCCCTAACACTGCTATACTCCAGGCTCTGTGGATGGATTAGGTGTCCCTAACACTGCTATACTCCAGGTTAATGCTCTGTTGATGGATTAGGTGTCCCTAACACTGATATACTCCAGGCTCTGTTGATGGATTAGGTGTCCCTAACACTGATATACTCCAGGTGAATGCTCTGTTGATGGATTAGGTGTCCCTAACACTGCTATACTCCAGGTTCTGTTGATGGATTAGGTGTCCCTAACACTGATATACTCCAGGTGAATGCTCTGTTGATGGATTAGGTGTCCCTAACACTGCTATACTCCAGGCTCTGTTGATGGATTAGGTGTCCCTAACACTGTTATACTCCAGGCTCTGTGGGTGGATTAGGTGTCCCTAACACTGCTATACTCCAGGCTCTGTTGATGGATTAGGTGTCCCTAACACTGTTATACTCCAGGCTCTGTTGATGGATTAGGTGTCCCTAACACTGCTATACTCCAGGCTCTGTTGATGGATTAGGTGTCCCTAACACTGCTATACTCCAGGCTCTGTGGATGGATTAGGTGTCCCTAACACTGTTATACTCCAGGCTCTGTTGATGGATTAGGTGTCCCTAACACTGTTATACTCCAGGCTCTGTTGATGGATTAGGTGTCCCTAACACTGTTATACTCCAGGCTCTGTTGATGGATGAGGTGTCCCTAACACTGTTATACTCCAGGCTCTGTTGATGGATTAGGTGTCCCTAACACTGCTATACTCCAGGCTCTGTTGATGGATTAGGTGTCCCTAACACTGTTATACTCCAGGCTCTGTTGATGGATTAGGTGTCCCTAACACTGTTATACTCCAAGCTCTGTTGATGGATTAGGTGTCCCTAACACTGTTATACTCCAGGCTCTGTTGATGGATGAGGTGTCCCTAACACTGTTATACTCCAGGCTCTGTTGATGGATTAGGTGTCCCTAACACTGCTATACTCCAGGCTCTGTGGATGGATTAGGTGTCCCTAACACTGTTATACTCCAGGCTCTGTTGATGGATTAGGTGTCCCTAACACTGTTATACTCCAGGCTCTGTTGATGGATTAGGTGTCCCTAACACTGCTATACTCCAGGCTCTGTTGATGGATTAGGTGTCCCTAACACTGCTATACTCCAGGTTAATGCTCTGTTGATGGATTAGGTGTCCCTAACACTGATATACTCCAGGCTCTGTTGATGGATTAGGTGTCCCTAACACTGCTATACTCCAGGCTCTGTGGATGGATTAGGTGTCCCTAACACTGCTATACTCCAGGTTAATGCTCTGTTGATGGATTAGGTGTCCCTAACACTGATATACTCCAGGCTCTGTTGATGGATTAGGTGTCCCTAACACTGCTATACTCCAGGCTCTGTGGATGGATTAGGTGTCCCTAACACTGTTATACTCCAGGCTCTGTTGATGGATTAGGTGTCCCTAACACTGTTATACTCCAGGCTCTGTTGATGGATTAGGTGTCCCTAACACTGCTATACTCCAGGCTCTGTTGATGGATTAGGTGTCCCTAACACTGCTATACTCCAGGTTAATGCTCTGTTGATGGATTAGGTGTCCCTAACACTGATATACTCCAGGCTCTGTTGATGGATTAGGTGTCCCTAACACTGCTATACTCCAGGCTCTGTGGATGGATTAGGTGTCCCTAACACTGCTATACTCCAGGTTAATGCTCTGTTGATGGATTAGGTGTCCCTAACACTGATATACTCCAGGCTCTGTTGATGGATTAGGTGTCCCTAACACTGCTATACTCCAGGCTCTGTTGATGGATTAGGTGTCCCTAACACTGTTATACTCCAGGCTCTGTTGATGGATTAGGTGTCCCTAACACTGCTATACTCCAGGTTAATGCTCTGTTGATGGATTAGGTGTCCCTAACACTGCTATACTCCAGGTTCTGTTGATGGATTAGGTGTCCCTAACACTGCTATACTCCAGGCTCTGTTGATGGATTAGGTGTCCCTAACACTGTTATACTCCAGGCTCTGTTGATGGATTAGGTGTCCCTAACACTGCTATACTCCAGGTTAATGCTCTGTTGATGGATTAGGTGTCCCTAACACTGCTATACTCCAGGTTCTGTTGATGGATTAGGTGTCCCTAACACTGCTATACTCCAGGTGAATACTCTGTTGATGGATTAGGTGTCCCTAACACTGTTATACTCCAGGTGAATACTCTGTTGATGGATTAGGTGTCCCTAACACTGATATACTCCAGGTGAATGCTCTGTTGATGGATTAGGTGTCCCTAACACTGATATACTCCAGGTGAATGCTCTGTTGATGGATTAGGTGTCCCTAACACTGCTATACTCCAGGTTAATGCTCTGTTGATGGATTAGGTGTCCCTAACACTGCTATACTCCAGGTGAATGCTCTGTTGATGGATTAGGTGTCCCTAACACTGCTATACTCCAGGTGAATGCTCTGTTGATGGATTAGGTGTTCCTAACACTGATATACTCCAGGTGAATGCTCTGTTGATGGATTAGGTGTCCCTAACACTGATATACTCCAGGCTCTGTTGATGGATTAGGTGTCCCTAACACTGCTATACTCCAGGTGAATGCTCTGTTGATGGATTAGGTGTCCCTAACACTGCTATACTCCAGGCTCTGTTGATGGATTAGGTGTCCCTAACACTGATATACTCCAGGCTCTGTTGATGGATTAGGTGTCCCTAACACTGATATACTCCAGGTGAATGCTCTGTTGATGGATTAGGTGTCCCTAACACTGCTATACTCCAGGTTCTGTTGATGGATTAGGTGTCCCTAACACTGCTATACTCCAGGTGAATGCTCTGTTGATGGATTAGGTGTCCCTAACACTGCTATACTCCAGGTGAATGCTCTGTTGATGGATTAGGTGTCCCTAACACTGATATACTCCAGGTTAATGCTCTGTTGATGGATTAGGTGTCCCTAACACTGCTATACTCCAGGTGAATACTCTGTTGATGGATTAGGTGTCCCTAACACTGATATACTCCAGGTGAATGCTCTGTTGATGGATTAGGTGTCCCTAACACTGCTATACTCCAGGCTCTGTTGATGGATTAGGTGTCCCTAACACTGTTATACTCCAGGCTCTGTGGGTGGATTAGGTGTCCCTAACACTGCTATACTCCAGGCTCTGTTGATGGATTAGGTGTCCCTAACACTAATATACTCCAGGCTCTGTTGATGGATTAGGTGTCCCTAACACTGGTATACTCCAGGCTCTGTTGATGGATTAGGTGTCCCTAACACTGATATACTCCAGGTGAATGCTCTGTTGATGGATTAGGTGTCCCTAACACTGATATACTCCAGGTTCTATTGATGGATTAGGTGTCCCTAACACTGCTATACTCCAGGCTCTGTTGATGGATTAGGTGTCCCTAACACTGATATACTCCAGGCTCTGTTGATGGATTAGGTGTCCCTAACACTGATATACTCCAGGTGAATGCTCTGTTGATGGATTAGGTGTCCCTAACACTGATATACTCCAGGCTCTGTTGATGGATTAGGTGTCCCTAACACTGCTCTACTCCAGGCTCTGTTGATGGATTAGGTGTCCCTAACACTGATATACTCCAGGCTCTGTTGATGGATTAGGTGTCCCTAACACTGCTATACTCCAGGCTCTGTTGATGGATTAGGTGTCCCTAACACTGATATACTCCAGGCTCTGTTGATGGATTAGGTGTCCCTAACACTGATATACTCCAGGTGAATGCTCTGTTGATGGATTAGGTGTCCCTAACACTGTTATACTCCAGGCTCTGTTGATGGATTAGGTGTCCCTAACACTGATATACTCCAGGTGAATGCTCTGTTGATGGATTAGGTGTCCCTAACACTGTTATACTCCAGGCTCTGTTGATGGATTAGGTGTCCCTAACACTGCTATACTCCAGGTGAATGCTCTGTGGATGGCTCTGTTGATGGATTAGGTGTCCCTAACACTGCTATACTGTACATGCATGGACACTATACATAGGTAGGTACTGTGTAGGTTTACAGACTGGGACTCCTATTCACCCACAGCACACTGTTGTTCCTTCCTGCCTTTTGAATCAGAGTTCTGGGGGACCTCTGAAATAAGGTTAGATGAGAGACCATTCACCGTTAACCTACTACTCACCTAGTAATATACGGTGTCTCAGCCCCAGAGGTGTGTTGTCTTCTCCAGTGTCTCAGCCCCAGAGGTGTGTGGTCTTCTCCAGTGTCTCAGCCCCAGAGGTGTGGTGTCTTCTCCAGTGTCTCAGCCCCAGAGGTGTGTGATCTTCTCCAGTGTCTCAGCCCCAGAGGTGTGTTGTCTTCTCCAGTGTCTCAGCCCCAGAGGTGTGTGGTCTTCTCCAGTGTCTCAGCCCCAGAGGTGTGGTGTCTTCTCCAGTGTCTCAGCCCCAGAGGTGTGTGGTCTTCTCCAGTGTCTCAGCCCCAGAGGTATGTGGTCTTCTCCAGTGTCTCAGCCCCAGAGGTGTGTGATCTTCTCCAGTGTCTCAGCCCCAGAGGTGTGTGGTCTTCTCCAGTGTCTCAGCCCCAGAGGTGTGTGGTCTTCTCCAGTGTCTCAGCCCCAGAGGTATGTGGTCTTCTCCAGTGTCTCAGCCCCAGAGGTGTGTGGTCTTCTCCAGTGTCTCAGCCCCAGAGGTGTGTGGTCTTCTCCAGTGTCTCATCCCCAGAGGTATGTGGTCTTCTCCAGTGTCTCAGCCCCAGAGGTGTGTGGTCTTCTCCAGTGTCTCAGCCCCAGAGGTGTGTGGTCTTCTCCAGTGTCTCAGCCCCAGAGGTGTGTGGTCGTCTCCAGTGTCTCAGCCCCAGAGGTGTGTGGTCTCCTCCAGTGTCTCAGCCCCAGAGGTGTGTGGCCTTCTCCAGTGTCTCAGCCCCAGAGGCGTGTGGTCTTCTCCAGTGTTTCAGCCCCAGAGGTGTGTTGTCTTCTCCAGTGTCTCAGCCCCAGAGGTGTGTGGTCTTCTCCAGTGTCTCAGCCCCAGAGGTGTGTGGTCTCCTCCAGTGTCTCAGCCCCAGAGGTGTGTGGTCTTCTCCAGTGTCTCAGCCCCAGAGGTGTGTGGTCTTCTCCAGTGTCTCAGCCCCAGAGGTGTGTGGTCTTCTCCAGTGTCTCAGCCCCAGAGGCGTGTGGTCTTCTCCAGTGTTTCAGCCCCAGAGGTGTGTGGTCTTCTCCAGTGTCTCAGCCCCAGAGGTGTGTGGTCTTCTCCAGTGTCTCAGCCCCAGAGGTGTGTGGTCTCCTCCAGTGTCTCAGCCCCAGAGGTGTGTGGTCTCCTCCAGTGTCTCAGCCCCAGAGGTGTGTGGTCTCCTCCAGTGTCTCAGCCCCAGAGGTGTGTGGTCTCCTCCAGTGTCTCAGCCCCAGAGGTGTGTGGTCTTCTCCAGTGTCTCAGCCCCAGAGGTGTGTGGTCTTCTCCAGTGTCTCAGCCCCAGAGGTGTGTGGTCTTCTCCAGTGTCTCAGCCCCAGAGGTGTGTGGTCTTCTCCAGTGTCTCAGCCCCAGAGGTGTGTGGTCTTCTCCAGTGTCTCAGCCCCAGAGGTGTGTGGTCTCCTCCAGTGTCTCAGCCCCAGAGGTGTGTGGTCTTCTCCAGTGTCTCAGCCCCAGAGGTGTGTGGTGTCTTCTCCAGTGTCTCAGCCCCAGAGGTGTGTGGTCTCCTCCAGTGTCTCAGCCCCAGAGGTGTGTGGTCTTCTCCAGTGTCTCAGCCCCAGAGGTGTGTGGTCTTCTCCAGTGTCTCAGCCCCAGAGGTGTGTGGTCTCCTCCAGTGTCTCAGCCCCAGAGGTGTGTGGTCTCCTCCAGTGTCTCAGCCCCAGAGGTGTGTGGTCTCCTCCAGTGTCTCAGCCCCAGAGGTGTGTGGTCTCCTCCAGTGTCTCAGCCCCAGAGGTGTATGGTCTTCTCCAGTGTCTCAGCCCCAGAGGTGTGTGGTGTCTTCTCCAGTGTCTCAGCCCCAGAGGTGTGTGGTCTTCTCCAGTGTCTCAGCCCCAGAGGTGTGTGGTCTTCTCCAGTGTCTCAGCCCCAGAGGTGTGTGGTCTTCTCCAGTGTCTCAGCCCCAGAGGTGTGTGGTCTTCTCCAGTGTCTCAGCCCCAGAGGTGTGTGGTCTTCTCCAGTGTCTCAGCCCCAGAGGTGTGTGGTCTTCTCCAGTGTCTCAGCCCCAGAGGTGTGTGGTCTTCTCCAGTGTCTCAGCCCCAGAGGTGTGTGGTCTCCTCCAGTGTGTGTTGAAAGCTTGTAAATAGTAACTGCTGAAACGTGGAATAGTGTCCCGTATCACTTGTGACCTTAGATGGGAATATTCCAAAATAAAAAATAAAATAAAATAAAATAAAAAATATGACTAAACAAAAATATGTGTCTATGTCAAAGTGAGACGGACGTTACAGGACGAAGAAGAGAGTGAAGAGGAAGACGAGTTTGAAGATGGTGGTGTAGGAGAGTGAAGAGAACAGGACGAGGATGAGGATGAGCAGAATGATGGGTTGAAACATCTAGGTGGGATTAATAAGGACGGCGAAGGAGGACGAGTCAGGAAAACAGAATGGTAGAAAGACAGGAAGAGAGAACAGATTAAAAGCAGGTTAAACAATACTGACATTCAGACCAAATAGAGGCCTGTCCTACAGTAGATGTAATACTGACATTCAGACCAAATAGAGGCCTGTCCTACAGTAGATGTAATACTGACATTCAGACCAAATAGAGGCCTGTCCTACAGTAGATGTAATACTGACATTCAGACCAAATAGAGGCCTGTCCTACAGCAGATGTAATACTGACATTCAGACCAAATAGAGGCCTGTCCTTCAGTAGATGTAATACTGACATTCAGACCAAATAGAGGCCTGTCCTACAGTAGATGTAATACTGACATTCAGACCAAATGGAGGCCTGTCCTACAGTAGATGTAATACTGACATTCAGACCAAATAGAGGCCTGTCCTACAGTAGATGTAATACTGACATTCAGACCAAATAGAGACCTGTCCTACAGTAGATGTAATACTGACATTCAGACCAAATAGAGGCCTGTCCCACAGTAGATGTAATACTGACATTCAGACCAAATAGAGGCCTGTCCCACAGTAGATGTAATACTGACATTCAGACCAAATAGAGGCCTGTCCTACAGTAGATGTAATACTGACATTCAGACCAAATAGAGGCCTGTCCTACAGCAGATGTAATACTGAAATTCAGACCAAATAGAGGCCTGTCCTACAGCAGATGTAATACTGACATTCAGACCAAATAGAGGCCTGTCCTACAGTAGATGTAATACTGACATTCAGACCAAATAGAGGCCTGTCCTACAGTAGATGTAATACTGACATTCAGACCAAATAGAGGCCTGTCCTACAGTAGATGTAATACTGACATTCAGACCAAATAGAGGCCTGTCCTACAGCAGATGTAATACTGACATTCAGACCAAATAGAGTCCTGTCCCACAGTAGATGTAATACTGACATTCAGACCAAATAGAGGCCTGTCCTACAGCAGATGTAATACTGACATTCAGACCAAATAGAGGCCTGTCCTACAGTAGATGTAATACTGACATTCAGACCAAATAGAGGCCTGTCCTACAGTAGATGTAATACTGACATTCAGACCAAATAGAGGCCTGTCCTACAGTAGATGTAATACTGACATTCAGACCATATAGAGGCCTGTCCCACAGTAGATGTAATACTGACATTCAGACCAAATAGAGGCCTGTCCTACAGTAGATGTAATACTGACATTCAGACCAAATAGAGGCCTGTCCTACAGTAGATGTAATACTGACATTCAGACCAAATAGAGGCCTGTCCTACAGCAGATGTAATACTGACATTCAGACCAAATAGAGGCCTGTCCTTCAGTAGATGTAATACTGACATTCAGACCAAATAGAGGCCTGTCCTACAGTAGATGTAATACTGACATTCAGACCAAATGGAGGCCTGTCCTACAGTAGATGTAATACTGACATTCAGACCAAATAGAGGCCTGTCCTACAGTAGATGTAATACTGACATTCAGACCAAATAGAGACCTGTCCTACAGTAGATGTAATACTGACATTCAGACCAAATAGAGGCCTGTCCCACAGTAGATGTAATACTGACATTCAGACCAAATAGAGGCCTGTCCCACAGTAGATGTAATACTGACATTCAGACCAAATAGAGGCCTGTCCTACAGTAGATGTAATACTGACATTCAGACCAAATAGAGGCCTGTCCTACAGCAGATGTAATACTGAAATTCAGACCAAATAGAGGCCTGTCCTACAGCAGATGTAATACTGACATTCAGACCAAATAGAGGCCTGTCCTACAGTAGATGTAATACTGACATTCAGACCAAATAGAGGCCTGTCCTACAGTAGATGTAATACTGACATTCAGACCAAATAGAGGCCTGTCCTACAGTAGATGTAATACTGACATTCAGACCAAATAGAGGCCTGTCCTACAGCAGATGTAATACTGACATTCAGACCAAATAGAGTCCTGTCCCACAGTAGATGTAATACTGACATTCAGACCAAATAGAGGCCTGTCCTACAGCAGATGTAATACTGACATTCAGACCAAATAGAGGCCTGTCCTACAGTAGATGTAATACTGACATTCAGACCAAATAGAGGCCTGTCCTACAGTAGATGTAATACTGACATTCAGACCAAATAGAGGCCTGTCCTACAGTAGATGTAATACTGACATTCAGACCATATAGAGGCCTGTCCCACAGTAGATGTAATACTGACATTCAGACCAAATAGAGGCCTGTCCTACAGTAGATGTAATACTGACATGTCCACAATGCATACTAAACAATGGACTATTACCGGCCAACGGAAACCCTGGTGTGCTTCTAACTCTGTTCAACTTACAGACAGTGGTTCCTCCTCCTCTTTGTCCTCTGGCTTGGGGACATCCAGTCTGTCTATAAAACCCTGCAGCTCCTTCCTGAAGGCCTTCATCTGAGCGGTGATCCTGTACAACAACTCGTGCTCCCTGACGGTGCTCCCTTCCTCCTCGTAAAGCTCCCCATTGGAGACCATATAGACCCGGGCCTCAGCCATGATGGTGCCGGTGTCTGCTATCAGCCTGTCGACGGTCCGGCCCAGCCGCTCTGCTTCTATACGGATGTCTACCATCTGCTGCCGGTCCTTCAGGCTGCGGGGGAGGAAACGGCCCTCGGGGGAGTAGAGGGTGCGGGTTGGGGTCAGGCACCGGATGTTACGCACCTGGATTGGTAGGGAGACGGGATAACCTTAGCTTCAGCTTGTCAGCTTCACTGTATTTAATACACAAAGCATTATGGGTCACTGTGGTGGTGCACGATGCTGTATCACCTCGTCCGAGTCGCTCTCCCCTCCGATGGGACCTTCTCGTTTACGGTGAGGTGGGAAGCGCGATGAGGTGGAGGCGTCATCTCCTCCGTCACTCTCTGCGTCACTTTCCCGGGGGCTGGCCCTGATGCCCAGGTGTGACGCCAGGTCGTAGCGCTGCATGTTGGACAGCAGGACCCGGTTCTCATACTGCATCTGCATCACCTGTAGAGGAAAGGAGACAGGATAGCATTATGTTAGCGTCAGAGACAGGATAGCATTATGTTAGCATCAGAGATGATTAGCATTATGTTAGCGTCAGAGATGATTATAGCATTATGTTAGCATCAGAGATGATTAGCATTATGTTAGCATCAGAGACAGGCTAGCAATATGTTAGCTTCAGAGATGGAAACCATTATGTTAGTGTCAGAGATGATTAGCATTATGTTAGCATCAGAGACAGGCTAGCAATATGTTAGCTTCAGAGATGGAAACCATTATGTTAGTGTCAGAGATGATTAGCATTATGTTAGCATCAGAGACAGGCTAGCAATATGTTAGCTTCAGAGATGGAAACCATTATGTTAGTGTCAGAGATTATTAGCATTATGTTAGCGTCAGAGATGGATAGCATTATGTTAGCTTCAACTGTCAGCTTCATTTCATGTCAATCAATTCAGGAAAGTAAACTGAAACTTCCAATGTGTTCTCACAGAGAAGCATGGAGGGAAATTGGAATTGGAGTTCCAGGTAACGACATGAATTGAAGGAATTAGAATGGAAGTGACCCCCACAGAGCATCGTGGGTAGTGTAGTCCATCATGCTGCCTCACTTTGCCACTCAGCTCGTTGATCTGTAGCCTGGCAGCCTTTAGCTCCTCCTGCAGTACCTCCACCTTGGCCCGGTCTGCAGCCGCCCCGGAGCCACCCCCTCCACCCCCGGCGCCGTGCCTGGAGCCCTCCTTGTACTTCAGCTTGTTCAGCTCCCCCGTCACCTAAAAGACAGATTTAGTAGTGGGGGTTGGATTGAAACAGGATGTACTTTAAATTATAAAACTACCTTCTGTCAAAAAAAAAGAGCGGACGAAGAGCGCATGATAAACCTTATGAGTGGCCATTTGACCTGATGATACGTTGGTACGAGGGGGTGTTGAGAGAGAGAGCTAAATGTGATCAGTAACGACAAATACTCTACTACATGACTCACACGTAGAATGTAAACATCTGCTTTCCAAATGGCACCCTATTCCCTATATAGCACACTAGTTTCAACCAGAGCCCTTTGGTCCCTGGTCTAAAGTAGTGCGCTATATAGGGAATAGGGTGCCATTTGGGACTAACACTGTTGTTCTCCTCTACATCCTGCAGTAGTAAGTAGTGCACTATATAGGGAATAGGGTGCCATTTGGGAGTCACCTTGTTGTTGTCCTCCTCTGCGTCCTGTAGGTTCCTCCTAAGTAGCTCTGCCTCGTCCTCCACCAGCTGTAGCTGCTGTCTCAGCTCCCTGAGTTCCTCTCCCTGCTCCCTGCTGCAGCCATGCTCAGCCGAGCCTCCTGCCACCTCATCCCTGGCAATGCATCAATCAACACGTCAATGAACACATCAATCAATCAATCAATACATCAATCAATACATTAATCAGTCAATACATCAATCAACCAATCAATACATTAATCAACACATCAATCAGTCAATACATCAATCAATACATCAATCAATCAATACATCAATCAACCAATACATCAATCAATCGATACATCAATCAACCAATACATCAATCAATCAACACATCAATCAGTCAATACATCAATCAATCAACACATCAATCAACACATCAATCAATACATCAATCAATAAATACAGCAATCAATACAGCAATCAATACAGCAATCAATCAACACATCAATCAACACATCAATCAACACATCAATCAACACATCAATCAACACATCAATCAACACATCAATCAATACATCAATCAACCAATACATCAATTAATCAATACAGCAATCAATACAGCAATCAATCAACACATCAATCAATAAATCAATCAATAAATCAATCAATGCATCAATCACTCAATACATCAATAAATACATTAATCAATACATCAATCAATCAATACATCAATCAACACATCAATCAATACATCAATCAATAAATCAATCAATGCATCAATCACTCAATACATCAATAAATACATTAATCAATCAATACATAACTCAATGCATCAATCAATCAAATATATCTTGTTTATTTACAAAGACATACGGAGATCTGAAAGGATTTGATTGGTATAAGCAAGATGGGGAAACTTCTATCTAGCCTATCAGAGAGCAGGGTGGAGCTACTACCATATTGCTGACACCTGTCAAATCCTCTCAGTGCATCAAGTCTATAGGGCGTAGGGTTTAGGGTTTAGGGGTCCATTGGGCCTACCTGTCTCTCATGTCCTCCAGTTCAGCCTTCAGTCCTCTATTCTCCACCTCCAGCTCTACGATCTTCCTCCCCAGGATGTTGGCTTCCTCCTCCACCAGTCTCAGTCTCAGTTTCAGCTCTGACTCCCGGGTGGTGGCTGGTCCTCCAGCCTCTCCCTTGGGCCCAGGGCTGTCCACATCCCCGTAGAAAGAGCGGTATTTCTGCAGCTCGTGTTCCAGCCGGTCCTTCTCCTTGTCAATTTTAGCCATTTTTTTCCTCATTAAAATGGCTTCCTCCTTGATGAAGGCTAGCTGGCATTTCAGATCCTCGTTGTCCTCCTGAGGAGAGAAGAAGAATGAAGAAGATGTGTTTTGATCTCTCATCATTATAGTTTGACGAATAACGATGACGCCGTACCTCTATTGGAGTCTGTGGAATCCTTTTCTCCTTCTGAACATCCCTGCCTCCTCTCCTCTTCAGTGACAGCTGCAGAGGATAAAGAGGACATCACACCGTCAGCCCACCTGTTACCTGTTGTACGTGACTGGTGGAATCTGTTGTGGACAGTTCAATGTGCTTTACAGACAGACTGTCGGTCATTAAAACACGACTCTCAGAACCTCTTAACTAACAAGCTTGTGATGAGTAACCAGGACCCTGTGTTAACTCCCTGAGCTATAACGTCTTTAGCTTTAGCTCGGCAGGCTAACACAGTGTTATGGCGCACACAGGAGACCTGGGTTTGAACACAGACGATCACATGACACTGCAGAACCTTGCCCTCCTTAACAGCAGGTGTCCTCATCACCTCCTTCTCCAGCTGGTTGTGCAGGGCCTGCTCGGTCACCTCCACCTAACCCTAAACCACCACCCAAAACCTCCCCTGTCTACCCCTAACCCTCCCTGCCCCCCCCCCCCCCCCCCCCCCCCCCACCTCACCTCACCCCTTCCCTCCCTCTCCCTCATCACCTCCTTGCCTTCTCCAGCTGGTTGTGCAGGGCCTGCTCGGTCACCTCCACCTAAACCACCACCCAAACCCTCCCCTGTCTACCCCTAACCCTCCTTGCCCCCCCCCCACCTCACCCCTTCCCTCCCTCTCCCTCATCACCTCCTTGGCCTTCTCCAGTTGGTTTTGCAGGGCCTGTTTGGTCACCTCCACCTAACCCACCACCCAAACCCTCCCCTGTCTACCCCTACCCCTCCCTGCCCCCCCCACCTCACCCCTTCCCTCTCCCTCATCACCTCCTTGGCCTTCTCCAGTTGGTTTTGCAGGGCCTGCTCGGTCACCTCCACCTCACCCCTTCCCTCCCCCTCATCACCTCCTTGGCCTTCTCCAGTTGGTTTTGCAGGGCCTGTTTGGTCACCTCCACCTCACCCCTTCCCTCCCCCTCATCACCTCCTTGGCCTTCTCTAGTTGGTTTTGCAGGGCCTGTTTGGTCACCTCCACCTCACCCCTTCCCTCCCCCTCATCTCCTCCTTGGCCTTCTCCAGCTGGTTTTGCAGGGCCTGTTTGGTCACCTCCACCTCACCCCTTCCCTCCCCCTCATCACCTCCTTGGCCTTCTCCAGTTGGTTTTGCAGGGCCTGTTTGGTCACCTCCACCTCACCCCTTCCCTCTCCCTCATCACCTCCTTGGCCTTCTCCAGTTGGTTTTGCAGGGCCTGTTTGGTCACCTCCACCTCACCCCTTCCCTCCCCCTCATCACCTCCTTGGCCTTCTCCAGTTGGTTTTGCAGGGCCTGTTTGGTCACCTCCACCTCTATCAGCTTTTGCCTTAGTTGCTCGTTCTCCTCCTCCGTCTTCGTCCTTTTCTCCTCCACATTCTCCAACTCATGGTGCAGGCGCACTGACACGTCCTTCGCTACCTAGAGGGGGGGGGGGAGATAGGGGGGGGCAGAGAAACAGGGAGGGAGAGGCAGAGAGACAGGGAGGGAGAGGGAGAGGCAGAGAGACAGGGAGGGAGAGGGAGAGAGACAGGGAGGGAGAGGGAGAGAGACAGGGAGGGAGGGGGAGAGAGACAGGGAGGGAGGGGGAGAAAGACAGGGAGGGAGAGGCAGAGAGACAGGGAGGGAGAGGCAGAGAGACAGGGAGGGAGAGAGACAGGGAGGGAGGGGGAGAGAGACAGGGAGGAAGGGGGAGAGAGACAGGGAGGGAGAGGCAGAGAGACAGGGAGGGAGAGGGAGGGAGACAGGGAGGGAGGGGGAGAGAGACAGGGAGGGAGAGGGAAGGGGAGAGGGAGAAAGACAGGGAGGGGAGAGGGACAGGGAGAGAGATGGGCGATGGTCTATTAGTATACATGGTCTATTAGTATACATGGTCTATTAGTATACTATTAGTGTACAGTCCATTCCGTAAGTATTCTGACCACTTGACTTTTTCCACATTTTGTTACGTTACAGCCTTGTTCTAAAACAGATTAAAATGTTTTTTTACCCTCACCAATCTACACACAATACCCCATAATGACATCACAATACCCCATAATGACATCACAATACCCCATAATGACATCACAATACCCCATAATGACAAAGCAAAAACAAGTTTTAAAAAACCCAGAAATATCACATTTACATAAGTATTCAGACCATTTACTCAGTTCTTTGTTGAAGCACCTTTGGCAACGATTACAGCCTTGCGTCTTCTTGGGTATGACGCTACAAGCTTGGCACACCTGTATTTGGGGAGTTTCTCCCATTCTTCTCTGCCGATCGGGTTGGATGGGGAGCGTTGCTGCACAGCTATTTTCAGGTCTCTCCAGAGATATTCAATCGGGTTCAAGTCCGGGCTCTGGCTGGGCCACTCAAGGACATTCAGAGATTTGTCCCGAAGCCACTCCTGCATTGTCTTGGCTGTATGCTTAGGGTCGTTGTCCTGTTGGAAGGTGAACCTTCACCCCAGTCTGAGGTCCTGAGTGCTCTGGAGCAGGTTTTCATCAAGGATCTCTCTGTACTTTGTTCCGTTCATCTTTCCCTCGATCCTGACTAGTTTCCCAGTTCCTGCCGCTGAAAAACATCCCCACAGCATAATGCTGCCACCACCATGCTTCACCGTAGGGATGGTGCCAGGTTTCCTCCAGACGTGACACTTGGCATTCAGGCCAAGGAGTTCAATCTTAGTTTCATCAGACCAGAGAATATTTTTTCTCATGGTCTGAGAGTCCTTTAGGTGCCTTTTGGCAATTTCCAAGCAGGCTGTCATGTGCCTTTTACTGAGGAGTGGCTTCCGTCTGGCCACTCTACCACAAAGGCCTGATTGGTGGAGTGCTGAAGAGATGATTGTCCTCCTTGATGGTCCTCCCATCTCCACAGAGGAACGCTGGAGCTCTGTCAGACTGACCATCAGGTTCTTGTTCACTTCCCTGACCAAGGCCCTTCTCCCCCTATTGCTCAGTTTGGCCGGGCGGCCAGCTCTAGCAAGAGTCTTTGTGGCTCTAAATTTCTTCCATTTAAGAATGATGGAGGCCACTGTGTTCTTGGAGACCTTCAATGGTGCAGAAATGTTTAGGTGCCCTTCCCCAAGATCTGTGTCTCAACACAATCTTGTCTCGGCGCTATATAGACAATTCCTTCGACCTCATAGCTTGGTTTTTGCTCTGACATGCACTGTCAACTGTGGGACCTTATATAGACAGGTGTGTGCCTTTCCAAATCAGGTCTTATCAATGGAATTTACCACAGGTGGACTCCAATCAAGTTGTAGAAACATCTCAATGATGATCAATGGAAACAGGATGCACCTGAGCTCAATTTTGAGTCTCATAGCAAAGGGTCTGAATACTGATGGAAATAAGGTACTTCTGTTTTCATTTTTTAATCAATTTGACAGGATTTCTTAAAACCTGTTTTTGATTTGTCATTATGGGGTATTGTGATGTCATTATGGGGTATTGTGATGTCATTATGGGGTATTGTGATGTCATTAGGGGGTATTGTGATGTCACTATGGGGTATTGTGATGTCATTATGGGGTATTGTGTGTAGATTGATGAGGATTTGTTTTTATTTAATCCGTTTTGGAATAAGGTCGTAACGTAACAAAATGTGGAAAAGGTCAAGGGGTCTGAATACTTTCCGAATGCACTGCATATGTAACTGTATAGACACAAGCCTTATGGGAATAGAATGGCATTTGGATCCAATCAAATTGCATTCATAACGTCCACAGTTTACAGCAGACACAGTCTAGACAACCTATGAGATATAGTCTAGACAACATTACCCTATTACAAATAGAGTCTAGACAACATTACCCTATGACAAATAGAGTCTAGACAACATTACCTTATGACAAATAGAGTCTAGACAACATTACCCTATGACAAATAGAGTCTAGACAACATTACCCTATGACAAATAGAGTCTAGACAACATTACCCTATGACAAATAGAGTCTAGACAACATTACCTTATGACAAATAGAGTCTAGACAACATTACCCTATGACATATAGAGTCTAGACAACATTACCTTGTGACATATAGAGTCTAGACAACATTACCTTGTGACATATAGAGGCTAGACAACATTACCTTGTGGCATATAGAGTCTAGACAACATTACCTTGTGACATATAGAGTCTAGACAACATTACCTTGTGACATATAGAGGCTAGACAACATTACCTTGTGACATATAGAGTCTAGACAACATTACCTTCAGGTCCCACCCTATGACATATAGAGTCTAGACAACATTACCTTGTGACATATAGAGTCTAGACAACATTACCTTGTGACATATAGAGTCTAGACAACATTACCCTATGACAAATAGAGTCTAGACAACATTACCTTCAGGACACACCCTATGACATATAGAGTCTAGACAACATTACCCTATGACAAATAGAGTCTAGACAACATTACCTTCAGGACACACCCTATGACATATAGAGTCTAGACAACATTACCCTATGACAAATAGAGTCTAGACAACATTACCTTCAGGACACACTCTATGACATATAGAGTCTAGACAACATTACCTTATGACATATAGAGTCTAGACAACATTACCTTCAGGACACACCCTATGACATATAGAGTGTAGACAACATTACCTTCAGGACACACCCTATGACATATAGAGTCTAGACAACATTACCTTCAGGACACACCCTATGACATATAGAGTCTAGACAACATTACCTTGTGACATATAGAGGCTAGACAACATTACCTTGTGACATATAGAGTCTAGACAACATTACCTTCAGGACACACCCTATGACATATAGAGTCTTAGACAACTTCAGGTATTTTAACAAACCTAACGCATTGGTAAATCTAAGCGCAGGCAGTAGGTTCATTGGTGTGTTAGAGATATTTTTGCTATTTTCACAATCTCATTTATTGGCGCACTTGCTGGCTTTGGCGCGAAAGGGCTTGGTTTTGATGAATAAACAAGTTGTGGGTGTCTCGAGGCTTGGCCCCTCACTGAAATGCAATGGTTCATTGGATCAGTGTAAAACTTTGCACATACACTGCTGCCATCTAGTGGCCAAAATCTAAATTGCGCCTGTGCTGGAATAATACATTATGGCCTTTCTCTTATATCTCAAAGATGATGGTATAAAAACATACAAAAAAACAGTTGTTTTTTTCTTTTAATTTTCTTCTACCAGATCTAATGTGTTATATTTTCCTACATTCCTTTCACATTTCCACAAACTTCAAAGTGTTTCCTTTCAAATGGTATCAGTAATATCCATATCCGTGCTTTAGGTCCTGAGCTACAGGAAGTTAGTTATCCTAGAGTCTAGACAGCGTTTTACCTTCAAGTCCTGCTCCAGGGCCCTCAGTAGCTCTCCGTCTACCTCTCCGGTCTGAGCGAACCTCATCCTCTTCCTCTCCGCCTTCCTCAGACGGTACTGGAGAATCCGGGCAGTTCTTATTGGCTCGCTCCAGCTCACGACGCATGTCCTGCAGCTGACAGGCGTCCTCTTCGTAGAACGTGTCTCTCATCTCGTCCATCTCCGCTCTCATCTCCTCTATCTCAGTCTAATCGGAACGAATGAGAGAGAGAGAGAAAGAGAAAGATGGAGAGGGACACAGCAATTAGAGGAATCAATTAAACATTATAGAGGCAACAGCAAAGGCGTTATGCCCTATAGGGGCACAGGGGCACAGGGGCACAGGGGCACGTGCCCCTCAGATTTTTGCTGTTTAAATTTGATTTTTTTAAATGTTAATAAACATTTGTACACATTTTTGGTTCATTTTTTCTCTGTAATACAACTAGCAAGTTTTATGAAGCAATTTTACTTATTATTATTTATTTATCTATTTTATTTATTATTATTATTATTATTTATTATTTATTAATCTATTTTATTTAGTTATTATTATTATTATTTATTAATCTATTTTATTTAGTTATTATTATTATTTATTAATCTATTTTATTTAGTTATTATTATTATTATTATTTATTTATCTATTTTATTTATAATTATTATAATTATTTATTAATATATTTTATTTATTTATTATTATTATTTATATATTTGATTTATTATTATTATTATTTATTAATATATTTTATTTAATAATAATATTGTTTATTTAGCTATTTTATTTATTATTATTATTATTATTACTATTATTATTTATTAATATATTTTATTTATTTATTATTATTATTTATATATTGTATATATTATTATTATTTATTTATTTATTTATTTATCTATTTTATTTATTATTATTATTTATTTATCTATTTATCTATTTTATATATTATTATTATTTATTTATCTATTTTATTTATTTATCTATTTTATATATTATTATTATTTAGTTATTTATTTATTTATCTATTTTATTTATTTATTATTATTATTTATTTATCTATTTTATTTATTTATCTATTTTATATATTATTATTATTTATTTATTTATTTATCTATTTTATTTAGCTAGCCCAGATCTCCCAACCTCATAACTACCAAGGAGACATTTTTAGGCTATAAAGTTAGAGTAGCTAGCTTGTCTAACTATGTTAGCTGGCATGCCTGCTGGTAAAGTTTGGTAGACTTTAGAAAAACAAGCAATAACTAAATGTACTGAATAAGACTCATATTCCTTTCAATCTTCGACCATGATTTGAGCAGAGATGCAGAAAAGCATATTTAGTTTCTTTGAAAAAAGAACCACCAGTCAGGAGGATACAGACGTCTCAAGAGGTACGCTCAGATATGCAGGAAAAATACACATTTTGGCCATAGAATTAAGCATAGTGATTATGGCTCTAGATTGCCGGAAAAAGCTGTTTCAGGTGTTTTGAAAAAATGCAAAATTCTCCAATTTATGGACAGGGGCGAAGCCCCTCTCCGGAACCCCCCCCCCCCCCAAGCCATCCTCATGTACTTTCTGCCTGGTGCATGACGCCCCTGGGCAACAGTATAAAGCATAGGCTGCTAAAACATGCTGTTATTTAAACCCATACAGATGTGACAGTGGCAGACATATATACATACCTTTAGTTCATCGTTTTCATCCTCCAGTTTCTCTATCTCCTCCTGAAATAGCTGGTCGGGCTCAGGTACCGGTTCGGGCTCGTTAACGATGGCCTCAGGGGAGAGATCCTCTGGTTCCACCGTTTCCGTGACCGGCTCCGGGGGAGACGGTGTCTTCGCCTTCATCTTTCCTCCTCCTTTCTTAAGCTTTTATTCAGGTGAAACTGGATCAGCTCCGACTGCAAACATCCCTCTCTCCAGAAGCCAGGGCCGCAGCCCACACTGCTCTTGCCGGAGCTCTTTTTGTTTCCGGTCGCTGTGCTGCTAGCCTCGCCTTCTCCTCCCCCCTCCTCTCGGGTTATTGTTCTTCAATTTAGGAGATTTGGATGAACAAGGCTGATCAGAAACAACCCGTGTTGTATCCCCCCTTCAAACACGATATATCAGTACAAACGCGAGTCTTCAGACGGACTACTACGCTCCTCTGCCGCTCCTCTGCAGCTCCCAGCAGCCGCCGCCGCCCTGGTCAACGTATGGATTTCAGCACCATCGGACTGGACAGGGGCCGCGCCTGCCGCGCTTGCCGCGCCTTTGGAAGAAGAAGACAGTCTGTCTTTGCTGGTTGCCGTGGAGACCGGGGAGCTGCCGCGGTTGCCTCTCCCTCCTCCGCACTGCTTTGACGTGATGATCTTTGACAGAGTGCTGCTTTTCGGTGTCTCTTTAGATCCAATGTCTTTGCCGCCAGCCGGGGAGGAAGCGCGCTGTTGCTGCTGCTTTCTGTTGCTATTGTCTAGCTGGCTGCGGGAGTCGGCAGCGCCGCCCGAGGCAGGGTTCATGGTGTCATACAGAGAGGATGGACGTTCAGTTCAATAGCCTAGTCTACATCCACATCACCCAGACAGTCCCTCCCTGCGCTGTGTTCTTCTGGCTGAAAAAGAATCCAGTGAACACATCGTTATTTTAAGGACAAACGCAAAGAAAAAGAACCCGAGAAGCCGGTGGGGATTTGCTTTCATGCGTTTCTTGAAAGTAGACTCAAGTAGGCTAAACGAGAGGCCACTCTATTTTGAGAGGTGTTTAAATATAGAGCATATTTGAAATTAATATTCTATGTAAAGCGCACCTTCATAACAACACTGGCCCAATCCACCCACAATGAGGTTGCAGTAGAGGCAAACCATTTAAATTCAGCATTTGCATCTCCCAACACCATCAGACTAGGCTACTAGCCCGCACGCACGCAGGGAATGGCTGCAGTAATTGGGAAATCTCATCAGCCAATTAGGCTGAAGCATGTGTCCAGCCATTCTACTGTAGATCTCTCTCTCTTCCCACCCCCCCTCTCTCTCTTTCTCCAATCTCTCTCTCTCTCCATTCTCTCTCTCTCTCTCTCTCTCTCTCTCGCATCTCTCTCTCTCTCTCCTCTCTCTCTTTCTCTCTCTCTTTCGCGCCCGCTCTCTCTCTTTTAAAGACAGGATTCTTCGGAGCCCTGACCTCTAGAAGTAAACAATCGTCGAGAGGCTCGAGGGAAAGTGTTTTTGAATATCTGTCCGGCTCGTGGCAGTCATTCCTCTCCTGCGGGTCCGACACGTCCGATGAGACTTTACTTACTCAACCGGATGGAACGGATAAACCCGCATATAAAGGAGCGAGCGACACGCAATAGTTTGAATACCGTGTAGAATCCGATGGTCAGCCTAGTGTGTAGTGTAAATAGAGGTGAGTTTCCGACAGACACCGCACACACTGGTCTAACGATCATCAAGATTCAAATTGATCGACACAATTAAAACCCTTGGTCCTCTCTAAGCACAAAAATATATTGATGTTAATCGTACAAATAGAGTTCTTCTTAACCAATGAAAACAATGAATATCATTTAAAGGGCATCTTACCAGCAGTATCCCGGCGACAGTGGATGGGGAGGAGGAGACTTCCCCTCCTCTGAATCTCTGAGCGCACGGACCCAACCACCAATGAAACTGTTTCAATGTACAGTACATTACGTCACCTCGGGGAGGGGCGCACAAAGAGACTAACCGGAAGATGAAGTTGGAAGTGCTTAGTTGGCACCTGGCACGACTCCTGATGATATACACAAATAATGCATTCACTGAATGATGACCTGAAGATTTATGGCACCATAATTGGTGATAATGCCACCAAAACTAGCCCTTGTTGATTAAAGATTGTCAGGGAGAGAGAGAGATAGAGAGAGAGGCAGTCATATCATAGGGCTTTGGATGGGGGATAAACAAAGGGGGTATCCCGCCTTGAATACGGTGGTTCCTGTCTACAACCAGATGTATGGTTTGTTAAACTATGATATCAATGTTGTGGTTTGGTGTAGAATTTAAGCATAAGTCTGTTGCCACTGCAGTTGGGAAGAGGCAGTATTCTATCACTTCACTCGCCTCTGTGTTTCAAAACAAGCTGAGTACCAAAGACATCCAGCCAACATTGTCACTTTCTCATTTATTCCTGACTTGTCACTGGAGACTCCTCTCTCCCTCTCTCTCTCTCTCTCTCTCTCTCTCTGCGTCTCTCTCCTCTCTCTCTCTCCTCCATGTCTCTCTCTCAGCTCTCTTCTCTCTCCTCCCGTCTCCTTCTCTCCTCTCTCTCTCTGGCTCTCACTCTCTCTCTCTCTCTCTCTCTCTCCTTCTCTCTCTCTCTCTCTCT
>NW_022263710.1:0-45125 GCF_002021735.2 Oncorhynchus kisutch
GGACACTGTGGACAATTTTCAGCAAGTTGCCAGCATTGAAATACAGAAAACACTTTTTTCCATAAGCAAGCTCTAAATCAGTTTGATGCACTCTGGAAGTATTTTGTTTGCAGAACTGTTGAAACTAGATTATAGGGACACTGTGGACAATTTTCAGCAAGTGCAGCATTGAAATACAGAAAACCACTTTTCCATAAACAAGCTCTAAATCATATTTGCTGCACTCTGGAAGTCCAATTTTTTGCAGTGCGTCTATTTTAAATAGAAATGAACATTGTGGACAGTTTTCAGCAAGTTGCAATTGAAATGCAGAAATAACCACTTTTCATAAACAAGCTCTAAATCATGTTTGATGCACTCTGGAATGTTTTGTTTGCAACTGTTGAAACTAGATTATAGGAACACTGTGGACAATTTTCAGCAAGTTGCAGCATTGAAATACAGAAATAACCACTTTTCATAACAAGCTCTAAATCATATTTGATGCACTCTGATGTATTTTGTTTGCAGAACTGTTTAAACTAGATTATAGGAACATTGTGGACAATTTTCAGCAAGTTGCAACATTGAAATACAGAAAACATTTTTTTTCATAAACAAGCTCTACATGTTTGATGCACTCTGGATGTCCAATTTTGCTGTGCTGTCTATTTGAGATGAAATGACATTGTGGACAGTTTCAGCAAGTTGCAACATTGAAATGCAGAAATAACCACTTTTCCATAAACAAGCTCTAAATCATGTTTGATGCACTCTGGAAGTAATTTTTGCAGAACTGTTATTTGAGATTAAGAACATTGTGGACAATTTTCAGCAAGTTGCAACATTGAAATACAGAAATAACCACTTTTCCATAAACAAGCTCTAAATCAATATTTGCTGCACCCTGGAAGTATTTTGTTTGCAGAACTGTTTAAACTAGATTATAGGGACACTGTGGACAATTTTCAGCAAGTTGCAGCATTGAAATACAGAAAACACTTTTTTTCATAAACAAGCTCTAAATCATGTTTGATGCACTCTGGAAGTATTTTGTTTGCAGAACTGTTTAAACTAGATTATAGGGACACTGTGGACAATTTTCAGCAAGTTGCAGCATTGAAATACAGAAATAACCACTTTTCCATAAACAAGCTCTAAATCATGTTTGATGCACTCTGGATGTCCAATTTTTGCTGTGCTGTCTATTGAGAAGAAATGAACATTGTGGACAGTTTTCAGCAAGTTGCAACATTGAAATGCAGAAATAACCACTTTTCCATAAACAAGCTCTAAATCATGTTTGATGCACTCTGGATGTCCAATTTTTGCTGTGCTGTCTATTGAGATGAAATGAACATTGTGGACAGTTTTCAGCAAGTTGCAACATTGAAATGCAGAAATAACCACTTTTCCATAAACAAGCTCTAAATCAATATTTGCTGCACCCTGGAAGTATTTTAGACAGTTGCAGAACTGTTTAAACTAGATTATAGGGACACTGTGGACAATTTTCAGCAAGTTGCAGCATTGAAATACAGAAATAACCACTTTTCCATAAACAAGCTCTAAATCAATATTTGCTGCACCCTGGAAGTATTTTGTTTGCAGAACTGTTTAAACTAGATTATAGGACACTGTGGACAATTTTCAGCAAGTTGCAGCATTGAAATACAGAAAACACTTTTTTCATAAACAAGCTCTAAATCATGTTTGATGCACTCTGGAAGTATTTTGTTTGCAGAACTGTTGAAACTAGATTATAGGGACATGTGGACAATTTTCAGCAAGTTGCAGCATTGAAATACAGAAATAACCACTTTTCCATAAACAAGCTCTAAATCAATATTTGCTGCACCTGGAAGTATTTTTTGCAGAACTGTTTAAACTAGATGATAGGAACACTGTGGACAATTTTCAGCAAGTTGCAGCATTGAAATACAGAAAAACACTTTTCCATAAACAAGCTCTAAATCATGTTTGATGCACTCTGGAAGTATTTTGTTTGCAGAACTGTTTTAAACTAGATATAGGGACACTGTGGACAATTTTCAGCAAGTTGCAGCATTGAAATACAGAAATAACCACTTTTCCATAAACAAGCTCTAAATCATGTTTGATGCACTCTGGATGTCCAATTTTTGCTGTGCTGTCTATTTGAGAAGAAATGAACATTGTGGACAATTTTCAGCAAGTTGCAACATTGAAATACAGAAATAGCCACTTTTCCATAAACAAGCTCTAAATCAATATTTGCTGCACCCTGGAAGTATTTTGTTTGCAGAACTGTTTAAACTAGATTATAGGGACACTGTGGACAATTTTCAGCAAGTTGCAGCATTGAAATACAGAAAACACTTTTTTTCATAAACAAGCTCTAAATCATGTTTGATGCACTCTGGAAGTATTTTGTTTGCAGAACTGTTGAAACTAGATTATAGGGACACTGTGGACAATTTTCAGCAAGTTGCAGCATTGAAATACAGAAATAACCACTTTTCCATAAACAAGCTCTAAATCATGTTTGATGCACTCTGGATGTCCAATTTTTGCTGTGCTGTCTATTTGAGAAGAAATGAACATTGTGGACAGTTTTCAGCAAGTTGCAACATTGAAATGCAGAAATAACCACTTTTCCATAAACAAGCTCTAAATCATGTTTGATGCACTCTGGATGTCCAATTTTTGCTGTGCTGTCTATTTGAGATGAAATGAACATTGTGGACAATTTTCAGCAAGTTGCAGCATTGAAATACAGAAATAACCACTTTTCCATAAACAAGCTCTAAATCAATATTTGCTGCACCCTGGAAGTATTTTGTTTGCAGAACTGTTTAAACTAGATTATAGGGACACTGTGGACAATTTTCAGCAAGTTGCAGCATTGAAATACAGAAATAACCACTTTTCCATAAACAAGCTCTAAATCATGTTTGATGCACTCTGGATGTCCAATTTTTGCTGTGCTGTCTATTTGAGAAGAAATGAACATTGTGGACAGTTTTCAGCAAGTTGCAACATTGAAATGCAGAAATAACCACTTTTCCATAAACAAGCTCTAAATCATGTTTGATGCACTCTGGAAGTCCAATTTTTGCTGTGCTGTCTATTTGAGATGAAATGAACATTGTGGACAGTTTTCAGCAAGTTGCAGCATTGAAATACAGAAATAACCACTTTTCCATAAACAAGCTCTAAATCAATATTTGCTGCACCCTGGAAGTATTTTGTTTGCAGAACTGTTTAAACTAGATTATAGGGACACTGTGGACAATTTTCAGCAAGTTGCAGCATTGAAATACAGAAAACACTTTTTTTCATAAGCAAGCTCTAAATCATGTTTGATGCACTCTGGAAGTATTTTGTTTGCAGAACTGTTGAAACTAGATTATAGGGACACTGTGGACAATTTTCAGCAAGTTGCAGCATTGAAATACAGAAATAACCACTTTTCCATAAACAAGCTCTAAATCATGTTTGATGCACTCTGGATGTCCAATTTTTGCTGTGCTGTCTATTTGAGAAGAAATGAACATTGTGGACAGTTTTCAGCAAGTTGCAACATTGAAATGCAGAAATAACCACTTTTCCATAAACAAGCTCTAAATCATGTTTGATGCACTCTGGATGTCCAATTTTTGCTGTGCTGTCTATTTGAGATGAAATGAACATTGTGGACAATTTTCAGCAAGTTGCAGCATTGAAATACAGAAATAACCACTTTTCCATAAACAAGCTCTAAATCAATATTGCTGCACCTGGAAGTATTTTGTTTGCAGAACTGTTTAAACTAGATTATAGGGACACTGTGGACAATTTTCAGCAAGTTGCAGCATTGAAATACAGAAATAACCACTTTTCCATAAACAAGCTCTAAATCATGTTTGATGCACCCTGGAAGTATTTTTTTGCAGAACTGTTTAAACTAGATGATAGGAACACTGTGGACAATTTTCAGCAAGTTGCAGCATTGAAATACAGAAACACTTTTTTCCATAAACAAGCTCTAAATCATGTTTGATGCACTCTGGAAGTATTTTGTTTGCAGAACTGTTGAAACTAGATTATAGGGACACTGTGGACAATTTTCAGCAAGTTGCAGCATTGAAATACAGAAATAACCACTTTTCCATAAACAAGCTCTAAATCAATATTTGCTGCACCCTGGAAGTATTTTGTTTGCAGAACTGTTTAAACTAGATATAGGAACACTGTGGACAATTTTCAGCAAGTTGCAGCATTGAAATACAGAAAACACTTTTTTTCATAAACAAGCTCTAAATCATGTTTGATGCACTCTGGAAGTATTTTGTTTGCAGAACTGTTGAAACTAGATTATAGGGACACTGTGGACAATTTTCAGCAAGTTGCAGCATTGAAATACAGAAATAACCACTTTTCCATAAACAAGCTCTAAATCATGTTTGATGCACTCTGGATGTCCAATTTTTGCTGTGCTGTCTATTTGAGAAGAAATGAACATTGTGGACAGTTTTCAGCAAGTTGCAACATTGAAATGCAGAAATAACCACTTTTCCATAAACAAGCTCTAAATCATGTTTGATGCACTCTGGATGTCCAATTTTTGCTGTGCTGTCTATTTGAGATGAAATGAACATTGTGGACAGTTTTCAGCAAGTTGCAACATTGAAATGCAGAAATAACCACTTTTCCATAAACAAGCTCTAAATCAATATTTGCTGCACCCTGGAAGTATTTTGTTTGCAGAACTGTTTAAACTAGATTATAGGGACACTGTGGACAATTTTCAGCAAGTTGCAGCATTGAAATACAGAAAAACACTTTTTCATAAACAAGCTCTAAATCATGTTTGATGCACTCTGGAAGTATTTTGTTTGCAGAACTGTTTAAACTAGATTATAGGGACACTGTGGACAATTTTCAGCAAGTTGCAGCATTGAAATACAGAAATAACCACTTTTCCATAAACAAGCTCTAAATCATGTTTGATGCACTCTGGATGTCCAATTTTTGCTGTGCTGTCTATTTGAGAAGAAATGAACATTGTGGACAGTTTTCAGCAAGTTGCAACATTGAAATGCAGAAATAACCACTTTTCCATAAACAAGCTCTAAATCATGTTTGATGCACTCTGGATGTCCAATTTTTGCTGTGCTGTCTATTTGAGATGAAATGAACATTGTGGACAGTTTTCAGCAAGTTGCAACATTGAAATGCAGAAATAACCACTTTTCCATAAACAAGCTCTAAATCAATATTTGCTGCACCCTGGAAGTATTTTGTTTGCAGAACTGTTTAAACTAGATTATAGGGACACTGTGGACAATTTTCAGCAAGTTGCAGCATTGAAATACAGAAAAACACTTTTTCCATAACAAGCTCTAAATCATGTTTGATGCACTCTGGAAGTATTTTGTTTGCAGAACTGTTGAAACTAGATTATAGGGACACTGTGGACAATTTTCAGCAAGTTGCAGCATTGAAATACAGAAATAACCACTTTTCCATAAACAAGCTCTAAATCATGTTTGATGCACTCTGGATGTCCAATTTTTGCTGTGCTGTCTATTTGAGAAGAAATGAACATTGTGGACAGTTTTCAGCAAGTTGCAACATTGAAATGCAGAAATAACCACTTTTCCATAAACAAGCTCTAAATCATGTTTGATGCACTCTGGATGTCCAATTTTTGCTGTGCTGTCTATTTGAGATGAAATGAACATTGTGGACAATTTTCAGCAAGTTGCAGCATTGAAATACAGAAATAACCACTTTTCCATAAACAAGCTCTAAATCAATATTTGCTGCACCCTGGAAGTATTTTGTTTGCAGAACTGTTTAAACTAGATTATAGGGACACTGTGGACAATTTTCAGCAAGTTGCAGCATTGAAATACAGAAACCACTTTTCCATAAACAAGCTCTAAATCAATATTTGCTGCACCCTGGAAGTATTTTGTTTGCAGAACTGTTTAAACTAGATTATAGGAACACTGTGGACAATTTTCAGCAAGTTGCAGCATTGAAATACAGAAAAACACTTTTTCATAAACAAGCTCTAAATCATGTTTGATGCACTCTGGAAGTATTTTGTTTGCAGAACTGTTGAAACTAGATTATAGGGACACTGTGGACAATTTTCAGCAAGTTGCAGCATTGAAATACAGAAATAACCACTTTTCCATAAACAAGCTCTAAATCAATATTTGCTGCACCCTGGAAGTATTTTGTTTGCAGAACTGTTTAAACTAGATGATAGGAACACTGTGGACAATTTTCAGCAAGTTGCAGCATTGAAATACAGAAAACACTTTTTCATAAACAAGCTCTAAATCATGTTTGATGCACTCTGGAAGTATTTTGTTTGCAGAACTGTTTAAACTAGATTATAGGGACACTGTGGACAATTTTCAGCAAGTTGCAGCATTGAAATACAGAAATAACCACTTTTCCATAAACAAGCTCTAAATCATGTTTGATGCACTCTGGATGTCCAATTTTTGCTGTGCTGTCTATTTGAGAAGAAATGAACATTGTGGACAGTTTTCAGCAAGTTGCAACATTGAAATGCAGAAATAACCACTTTTCCATAAACAAGCTCTAAATCATGTTTGATGCACTCTGGATGTCCAATTTTTGCTGTGCTGTCTATTTGAGATGAAATGAACATTGTGGACAGTTTTCAGCAAGTTGCAACATTGAAATGCAGAAATAACCACTTTTCCATAAACAAGCTCTAAATCAATATTTGCTGCACCCTGGAAGTATTTTGTTTGCAGAACTGTTTAAACTAGATTATAGGGACACTGTGGACAATTTTCAGCAAGTTGCAGCATTGAAATACAGAAAACACTTTTTTTCATAAACAAGCTCTAAATCATGTTTGATGCACTCTGGAAGTATTTTGTTTGCAGAACTGTTGAAACTAGATTATAGGGACACTGTGGACAATTTTCAGCAAGTTGCAGCATTGAAATACAGAAATAACCACTTTTCCATAAACAAGCTCTAAATCATGTTTGATGCACTCTGGATGTCCAATTTTGCTGTGCTGTCTATTTGAGAAGAAATGAACATTGTGGACAGTTTTCAGCAAGTTGCAACATTGAAATGCAGAAATAACCACTTTTCCATAAACAAGCTCTAAATCATGTTTGATGCACTCTGGATGTCCAATTTTTGCTGTGCTGTCTATTTGAGATGAAATGAACATTGTGGACAATTTTCAGCAAGTTGCAGCATTGAAATACAGAAATAACCACTTTTCCATAAACAAGCTCTAAATCAATATTTGCTGCACCCTGGAAGTATTTTGTTTGCAGAACTGTTTAAACTAGATTATAGGGACACTGTGGACAATTTTCAGCAAGTTGCAGCATTGAAATACAGAAATAACCACTTTTCCATAAACAAGCTCTAAATCATGTTTGATGCACTCTGGATGTCCAATTTTGCTGTGCTGTCTATTTGAGAAGAAATGAACATTGTGGACAGTTTTCAGCAAGTTGCAACATTGAAATACAGAAATAACCACTTTTCCATAAACAAGCTCTAAATCATGTTTGATGCACTCTGGATGGAAGTCCAATTTTTGCTGTGCTGTCTATTTGAGATGAAATGAACATTGTGGACAGTTTTCAGCAAGTTGCAACATTGAAATGCAGAAATAACCACTTTTCCATAAACAAGCTCTAAATCAATATTTGCTGCACCCTGGAAGTATTTTGTTTGCAGAACTGTTTAAACTAGATTATAGGGACACTGTGGACAATTTTCAGCAAGTTGCAGCATTGAAATACAGAAACACTTTTTTCCATAAACAAGCTCTAAATCATGTTTGATGCACTCTGGAAGTATTTTGTTTGCAGAACTGTTTAAACTAGATTATAGGGACACTGTGGACAATTTTCAGCAAGTTGCAGCATTGAAATACAGAAATAACCACTTTTCCATAAACAAGCTCTAAATCATGTTTGATGCACTCTGGATGTCCAATTTTTGCTGTGCTGTCTATTTGAGAAGAAATGAACATTGTGGACAGTTTTCAGCAAGTTGCAACATTGAAATGCAGAAATAACCACTTTTCCATAAACAAGCTCTAAATCATGTTTGATGCACTCTGGATGTCCAATTTTTGCTGTGCTGTCTATTTGAGATGAAATGAACATTGTAGACAATTTTCAGCAAGTTGCAGCATTGAAATACAGAAATAACCACTTTTCCATAAACAAGCTCTAAATCAATATTTGCTGCACCCTGAAAGTATTTTGTTTGCAGAACTGTTTAAGCTAGATTATAGGGACACTGTGGACAATTTTCAGCAAGTTGCAGCATTAAAATACAGAAAACACTTTTTTTCATAAGCAAGCTCTAAATCATGTTTGATGCACTCTGGAAGTCCAATTTTTGCTGTGCTGTCTATTTGAGATGAAATGAACATTGTGGACAGTTTTCAGCAAGTTGCAACATTGAAATGCAGAAATAACCACTTTTCCATAAACAAGCTCTAAATCAATATTTGCTGCACCCTGAAAGTATTTTGTTTGCAGAACTGTTTAAACTAGATTATAGGGACACTGTGGACAATTTTCAGCAAGTTGCAGCATTGAAATACAGAAAACACTTTTTTTCATAAGCAAGCTCTAAATCATGTTTGATGCACTCTGGAAGTATTTTGTTTGCAGAACTGTTGAAACTAGATTATAGGGACACTGTGGACAATTTTCAGCAAGTTGCAGCATTGAAATACAGAAATAACCACTTTTCCATAAACAAGCTCTAAATCATGTTTGATGCACTCTGGATGTCCAATTTTTGCTGTGCTGTCTATTTGAGAAGAAATGAACATTGTGGACAGTTTTCAGCAAGTTGCAACATTGAAATGCAGAAATAACCACTTTTCCATAAACAAGCTCTAAATCATGTTTGATGCACTCTGGATGTCCAATTTTTGCTGTGCTGTCTATTTGAGATGAAATGAACATTGTGGACAATTTTCAGCAAGTTGCAGCATTGAAATACAGAAATAACCACTTTTCCATAAACAAGCTCTAAATCAATATTTGCTGCACCCTGAAAGTATTTTGTTTGCAGAACTGTTTAAACTAGATTATAGGGACACTGTGGACAGTTCTCAGCAAGTTGCAGCATTGAAATACAGAAATAACCACTTTTCCATAAACAAGCTCTAAATCAATATTCGCTGCACCCTGGAAGTATTTTTTTGCAGAACTGTTTAAACTAGATGATAGGAACACTGTGGACAATTTTCAGCAAGTTGCAGCATTGAAATACAGAAAACACTTTTTCATAAACAAGCTCTAAATCATGTTTGATGCACTCTGGAAGTATTTTGTTTGCAGAACTGTTGAAACTAGATTATAGGGACACTGTGGACAATTTTCAGCAAGTTGCAGCATTGAAATACAGAAATAACCACTTTTCCATAAACAAGCTCTAAATCAATATTTGCTGCACCCTGGAAGTATTTTGTTTGCAGAACTGTTTAAACTAGATGATAGGAACACTGTGGACAATTTTCAGCAAGTTGCAGCATTGAAATACAGAAAACACTTTTTTCATAAACAAGCTCTAAATCATGTTTGATGCACTCTGGAAGTATTTTGTTTGCAGAACTGTTGAAACTAGATTATAGGGACACTGTGGACAATTTTCAGCAAGTTGCAGCATTGAAATACAGAAATAACCACTTTTCCATAAACAAGCTCTAAATCATGTTTGATGCACTCTGGATGTCCAATTTTTGCTGTGCTGTCTATTTGAGAAGAAATGAACATTGTGGACAGTTTTCAGCAAGTTGCAACATTGAAATGCAGAAATAACCACTTTTCCATAAACAAGCTCTAAATCATGTTTGATGCACTCTGGATGTCCAATTTTTGCTGTGCTGTCTATTTGAGATGAAATGAACATTGTGGACATTTTCAGCAAGTTGCAACATTGAAATGCAGAAATAACCACTTTTCCATAAACAAGCTCTAAATCAATATTTGCTGCACCCTGGAAGTATTTTTTTGCAGAACTGTTTAAACTAGATTATAGGGACACTGTGGACAATTTTCAGCAAGTTGCAGCATTGAAATACAGAAAACACTTTTTTCATAAACAAGCTCTAAATCATGTTTGATGCACTCTGGAAGTATTTTGTTTGCAGAACTGTTGAAACTAGATTATAGGGACACTGTGGACAATTTTCAGCAAGTTGCAGCATTGAAATACAGAAATAACCACTTTTCCATAAACAAGCTCTAAATCATGTTTGATGCACTCTGGATGTCCAATTTTTGCTGTGCTGTCTATTTGAGAAGAAATGAACATTGTGGACAGTTTTCAGCAAGTTGCAACATTGAAATGCAGAAATAACCACTTTTCCATAAACAAGCTCTAAATCATGTTTGATGCACTCTGGATGTCCAATTTTTGCTGTGCTGTCTATTTGAGATGAAATGAACATTGTGGACAATTTTCAGCAAGTTGCAGCATTGAAATACAGAAATAACCACTTTTCCATAAACAAGCTCTAAATCAATATTTGCTGCACCCTGGAAGTATTTTGTTTGCAGAACTGTTTAAACTAGATTATAGGGACACTGTGGACAATTTTCAGCAAGTTGCAGCATTGAAATACAGAAATAACCACTTTTCCATAAACAAGCTCTAAATCATGTTTGATGCACTCTGGATGTCCAATTTTTGCTGTGCTGTCTATTTGAGAAGAAATGAACATTGTGGACAGTTTTCAGCAAGTTGCAACATTGAAATGCAGAAATAACCACTTTTCCATAAACAAGCTCTAAATCATGTTTGATGCACTCTGGATGTCCAATTTTTGCTGTGCTGTCTATTTGAGATGAAATGAACATTGTGGACAGTTTTCAGCAAGTTGCAACATTGAAATGCAGAAATAACCACTTTTCCATAAACAAGCTCTAAATCAATATTTGCTGCACCCTGGAAGTATTTTGTTTGCAGAACTGTTTAAACTAGATTATAGGGACACTGTGGACAATTTTCAGCAAGTTGCAGCATTGAAATACAGAAAACACTTTTTCCATAAACAAGCTCTAAATCATGTTTGATGCACTCTGGAAGTATTTTGTTTGCAGAACTGTTGAAACTAGATTATAGGGACACTGTGGACAATTTTCAGCAAGTTGCAGCATTGAAATACAGAAATAACCACTTTTCCATAAACAAGCTCTAAATCATGTTTGATGCACTCTGGATGTCCAATTTTTGCTGTGCTGTCTATTTGAGAGAAATGAACATTGTGGACAGTTTTCAGCAAGTTGCAACATTGAAATGCAGAAATAACCACTTTTCCATAAACAAGCTCTAAATCATGTTTGATGCACTCTGGATGTCCAATTTTTGCTGTGCTGTCTATTTGAGATGAAATGAACATTGTGGACAATTTTCAGCAAGTTGCAGCATTGAAATACAGAAATAACCACTTTTCCATAAACAAGCTCTAAATCATATTTGCTGCACCCTGGAAGTATTTTGTTTGCAGAACTGTTTAAACTAGATTATAGGGACACTGTGGACAATTTTCAGCAAGTTGCAGCATTGAAATACAGAAAAAACACTTTTCCATAAACAAGCTCTAAATCATGTTTGATGCACTCTGGAAGTCCAATTTTTGCTGTGCTGTCTATTTGAGATGAAATGAACATTGTGGACAGTTTTCAGCAAGTTGCAACATTGAAATACAGAAATAACCACTTTTCCATAAACAAGCTCTAAATCAATATTTGCTGCACCCTGGAAGTATTTTGTTTGCAGAACTGTTTAAACTAGATTATAGGACACTGTGGACAATTTTCAGCAAGTTGCAGCATTGAAATACAGAAAACACTTTTTTTCATAAACAAGCTCTAAATCATGTTTGATGCACTCTGGAAGTATTTTGTTTGCAGAACTGTTTAAACTAGATTATAGGGACACTGTGGACAATTTTCAGCAAGTTGCAGCATTGAAATACAGAAATAACCACTTTTCCATAAACAAGCTCTAAATCATGTTTGATGCACTCTGGATGTCCAATTTTTGCTGTGCTGTCTATTTGAGAAGAAATGAACATTGTGGACAGTTTTCAGCAAGTTGCAACATTGAAATGCAGAAATAACCACTTTTCCATAAACAAGCTCTAAATCATGTTTGATGCACTCTGGATGTCCAATTTTTGCTGTGCTGTCTATTTGAGATGAAATGAACATTGTGGACAATTTTCAGCAAGTTGCAGCATTGAAATACAGAAATAACCACTTTTCCATAAACAAGCTCTAAATCATATTTGCTGCACCCTGGAAGTATTTTGTTTGCAGAACTGTTTAAACTAGATTATAGGGACACTGTGGACAATTTTCAGCAAGTTGCAGCATTGAAATACAGAAATAACCACTTTTCCATAAACAAGCTCTAAATCATGTTTGCTGCACCCTGGAAGTATTTTTTTGCAGAACTGTTTAAACTAGATGATAGGAACACTGTGGACAATTTTCAGCAAGTTGCAGCATTGAAATACAGAAACACCACTTTTCCATAAACAAGCTCTAAATCATGTTTGATGCACTCTGGAAGTATTTTGTTTGCAGAACTGTTGAAACTAGATTATAGGGACACTGTGGACAATTTTCAGCAAGTTGCAGCATTGAAATACAGAAATAACCACTTTTCCATAAACAAGCTCTAAATCATATTTGCTGCACCCTGGAAGTATTTTGTTTGCAGAACTGTTTAAACTAGATTATAGGAACACTGTGGACAATTTTCAGCAAGTTGCAGCATTGAAATACAGAAAACACTTTTTTTCATAAGCAAGCTCTAAATCATGTTTGATGCACTCTGGAAGTATTTTGTTTGCAGAACTGTTGAAACTAGATTATAGGGACACTGTGGACAATTTTCAGCAAGTTGCAGCATTGAAATACAGAAATAACCACTTTTCCATAAACAAGCTCTAAATCATGTTTGATGCACTCTGGATGTCCAATTTTTGCTGTGCTGTCTATTTGAGATGAAATGAACATTGTAGACAGTTTTCAGCAAGTTGCAACATTGAAATGCAGAAATAACCACTTTTCCATAAACAAGCTCTAAATCATGTTTGATGCACTCTGGATGTCCAATTTTTGCTGTGCTGTCTATTTGAGATGAAATGAACATTGTAGACAGTTTTCAGCAAGTTGCAACATTGAAATGCAGAAATAACCACTTTTCCATAAACAAGCTCTAAATCAATATTTGCTGCACCCTGGAAGTATTTTGTTTGCAGAACTGTTTAAACTAGATTATAGGGACACTGTGGACAATTTTCAGCAAGTTGCAGCATTGAAATACAGAAACACTTTTTTTCATAAACAAGCTCTAAATCATGTTTGATGCACTCTGGAAGTATTTTGTTTGCAGAACTGTTGAAACTAGATTATAGGGACACTGTGGACAATTTTCAGCAAGTTGCAGCATTGAAATACAGAAATAACCACTTTTCCATAAACAAGCTCTAAATCATGTTTGATGCACTCTGGATGTCCAATTTTTGCTGTGCTGTCTATTTGAGAAGAAATGAACATTGTGGACAGTTTTCAGCAAGTTGCAACATTGAAATGCAGAAATAACCACTTTTCCATAAACAAGCTCTAAATCATGTTTGATGCACTCTGGATGTCCAATTTTTGCTGTGCTGTCTATTTGAGATGAAATGAACATTGTGGACAATTTTCAGCAAGTTGCAGCATTGAAATACAGAAATAACCACTTTTCCATAAACAAGCTCTAAATCATATTTGCTGCACCCTGAAGTATTTTGTTTGCAGAACTGTTTAAACTAGATTATAGGGACACTGTGGACAATTTTCAGCAAGTTGCAGCATTGAAATACAGAAATAACCACTTTTCCATAAACAAGCTCTAAATCATGTTTGATGCACTCTGGATGTCCAATTTTTGCTGTGCTGTCTATTTGAGAAGAAATGAACATTGTGGACAGTTTTCAGCAAGTTGCAACATTGAAATGCAGAAATAACCACTTTTCCATAAACAAGCTCTAAATCATGTTTGATGCACTCTGGAAGTCCAATTTTTGCTGTGCTGTCTATTTGAGATGAAATGAACATTGTGGACAGTTTTCAGCAAGTTGCAGCATTGAAATACAGAAATAACCACTTTTCCATAAACAAGCTCTAAATCAATATTCGCTGCACCCTGGAAGTATTTTGTTTGCAGAACTGTTTAAACTAGATTATAGGGACACTGTGGACAATTTTCAGCAAGTTGCAGCATTGAAATACAGAAATAACCACTTTTCCATAAACAAGCTCTAAATCATGTTTGATGCACTCTGGATGTCCAATTTTTGCTGTGCTGTCTATTTGAGAAGAAATGAACACTGTGGACAGTTTTCAGCAAGTTGCAACATTGAAATGCAGAAATAACCACTTTTCCATAAACAAGCTCTAAATCATGTTTGATGCACTCTGGATGTCCAATTTTTGCTGTGCTGTCTATTTGAGATGAAATGAACATTGTGGACAGTTTTCAGCAAGTTGCAACATTGAAATGCAGAAATAACCACTTTTCCATAAACAAGCTCTAAATCATGTTTGATGCACTCTGGAAGTATTTTGTTTGCAGAACTGTTTAAACTAGATTATAGGGACACTGTGGACAATTTTCAGCAAGTTGCAGCATTGAAATACAGAAAACACTTTTTTTCATAAGCAAGCTCTAAATCATGTTTGATGCACTCTGGAAGTATTTTGTTTGCAGAACTGTTGAAACTAGATTATAGGGACACTGTGGACAATTTTCAGCAAGTTGCAGCATTGAAATACAGAAATAACCACTTTTCCATAAACAAGCTCTAAATCATGTTTGATGCACTCTGGATGTCCAATTTTTGCTGTGCTGTCTATTTGAGATGAAATGAACATTGTGGACAGTTTTCAGCAAGTTGCAACATTGAAATGCAGAAATAACCACTTTTCCATAAACAAGCTCTAAATCATGTTTGATGCACTCTGGATGTCCAATTTTTGCTGTGCTGTCTATTTGAGATGAAATGAACATTGTAGACAATTTTCAGCAAGTTGCAGCATTGAAATACAGAAATAACCACTTTTCCATAAACAAGCTCTAAATCATATTTGCTGCACCCTGAAAGTATTTTGTTTGCAGAACTGTTTAAACTAGATTATAGGGACACTGTGGACAATTTTCAGCAAGTTGCAGCATTGAAATACAGAAATAACCACTTTTCCATAAACAAGCTCTAAATCATGTTTGATGCACTCTGGATGTCCAATTTTTGCTGTGCTGTCTATTTGAGAAGAAATGAACATTGTGGACAGTTTTCAGCAAGTTGCAACATTGAAATGCAGAAATAACCACTTTTCCATAAACAAGCTCTAAATCATGTTTGATGCACTCTGGATGTCCAATTTTTGCTGTGCTGTCTATTTGAGATGAAATGAACATTGTGGACAGTTTTCAGCAAGTTGCAGCATTGAAATACAGAAATAACCACTTTTCCATAAACAAGCTCTAAATCAATATTTGCTGCACCCTGAAAGTATTTTGTTTGCAGAACTGTTTAAACTAGATTATAGGGACACTGTGGACAATTTTCAGCAAGTTGCAGCATTGAAATACAGAAATAACCACTTTTCCATAAACAAGCTCTAAATCATGTTTGATGCACTCTGGATGTCCAATTTTTGCTGTGCTGTCTATTTGAGAAGAAATGAACATTGTGGACAGTTTTCAGCAAGTTGCAACATTGAAATGCAGAAATAACCACTTTTCCATAAACAAGCTCTAAATCATGTTTGATGCACTCTGGAAGTCCAATTTTTGCTGTGCTGTCTATTTGAGATGAAATGAACATTGTGGACAGTTTTCAGCAAGTTGCAACATTGAAATGCAGAAATAACCACTTTTCCATAAACAAGCTCTAAATCAATATTTGCTGCACCCTGAAAGTATTTTGTTTGCAGAACTGTTTAAACTAGATTATAGGGACACTGTGGACAATTTTCAGCAAGTTGCAGCATTGAAATACAGAAAACACTTTTTTCATAAACAAGCTCTAAATCATGTTTGATGCACTCTGGAAGTATTTTGTTTGCAGAACTGTTGAAACTAGATTATAGGGACACTGTGGACAATTTTCAGCAAGTTGCAGCATTGAAATACAGAAATAACCACTTTTCCATAAACAAGCTCTAAATCATGTTTGATGCACTCTGGATGTCCAATTTTTGCTGTGCTGTCTATTTGAGAAGAAATGAACATTGTGGACAGTTTTCAGCAAGTTGCAACATTGAAATGCAGAAATAACCACTTTTCCATAAACAAGCTCTAAATCATGTTTGATGCACTCTGGAAGTCCAATTTTTGCTGTGCTGTCTATTTGAGATGAAATGAACATTGTGGACAGTTTTCAGCAAGTTGCAACATTGAAATACAGAAATAACCACTTTTCCATAAACAAGCTCTAAATCAATATTTGCTGCACCCTGGAAGTATTTTGTTTGCAGAACTGTTAAAACTAGATTATAGGAACACTGTGGACAATTTTCAGCAAGTTGCAGCATTGAAATACAGAAAACTTTTTTTTCATAAGCAAGCTCTAAATCATGTTTGATGCACTCTGGATGTCCAATTTTTGCTGTGCTGTCTATTTGAGAAGAAATGAACATTGTGGACAGTTTTCAGCAAGTTGCAACATTGAAATGCAGAAATAACCACTTTTCCATAAACAAGCTCTAAATCATGTTTGATGCACTCTGGATGTCCAATTTTTGCTGTGCTGTCTATTTGAGATGAAATGAACATTGTGGACAATTTTCAGCAAGTTGCAGCATTGAAATACAGAAATAACCACTTTTCCATAAACAAGCTCTAAATCAATATTTGCTGCACCCTGGAAGTATTTTGTTTGCAGAACTGTTTAAACTAGATTATAGGGACACTGTGGACAATTTTCAGCAAGTTGCAGCATTGAAATACAGAAATAACCACTTTTCCATAAACAAGCTCTAAATCATGTTTGATGCACTCTGGATGTCCAATTTTTGCTGTGCTGTCTATTTGAGAAGAAATGAACATTGTGGACAGTTTTCAGCAAGTTGCAACATTGAAATGCAGAAATAACCACTTTTCCATAAACAAGCTCTAAATCATGTTTGATGCACTCTGGATGTCCAATTTTTGCTGTGCTGTCTATTTGAGATGAAATGAACATTGTGGACAGTTTTCAGCAAGTTGCAACATTGAAATGCAGAAATAACCACTTCCCATAAACAAGCTCTAAATCAATATTCGCTGCACCCTGGAAGTGTTTTATTTGCAGAACTGTTTAAACTAGATTATAGGAACACTGTGGACAATTTCCAGCAAGTTGCAACATTGAAATGCAGAAATAACCACTTTTCCATAAACAAGCTCTAAATCATGTTTGATGCACTCTGGAAGTCCAATTTTTGCTGTGCTGTCTATTTGAGATGAAATGAACATTGTGGACAGTTTTCAGCAAGTTGCAACATTGAAATGCAGAAATAACCACTTTTCCATAAACAAGCTCTAAATCAATATTTGCTGCACCCTGAAAGTATTTTGTTTGCAGAACTGTTTAAACTAGATTATAGGGACACTGTGGACAATTTTCAGCAAGTTGCAGCATTGAAATACAGAAAACACTTTTTTTCATAAGCAAGCTCTAAATCATGTTTGATGCACTCTGGAAGTATTTTGTTTGCAGAACTGTTTAAACTAGATTATAGGGACACTGTGGACAATTTTCAGCAAGTTGCAGCATTGAAATACAGAAATAACCACTTTTCCATAAACAAGCTCTAAATCATGTTTGATGCACTCTGGATGTCCAATTTTTGCTGTGCTGTCTATTTGAGAAGAAATGAACATTGTGGACAGTTTTCAGCAAGTTGCAACATTGAAATGCAGAAATAACCACTTTTCCATAAACAAGCTCTAAATCATGTTTGATGCACTCTGGAAGTCCAATTTTTGCTGTGCTGTCTATTTGAGATGAAATGAACATTGTGGACAGTTTTCAGCAAGTTGCAACATTGAAATGCAGAAATAACCACTTTTCCATAAACAAGCTCTAAATCAATATTTGCTGCACCCTGGAAGTATTTTGTTTGCAGAACTGTTTAAACTAGATTATAGGAACACTGTGGACAATTTTCAGCAAGTTGCAGCATTGAAATACAGAAAACACTTTTTTTTCATAAGCAAGCTCTAAATCATGTTTGATGCACTCTGGATGTCCAATTTTTGCTGTGCTGTCTATTTGAGAAGAAATGAACATTGTGGACAGTTTTCAGCAAGTTGCAACATTGAAATGCAGAAATAACCACTTTTCCATAAACAAGCTCTAAATCATGTTTGATGCACTCTGGATGTCCAATTTTTGCTGTGCTGTCTATTTGAGATGAAATGAACATTGTGGACAATTTTCAGCAAGTTGCAGCATTGAAATACAGAAATAACCACTTTTCCATAAACAAGCTCTAAATCATATTTGCTGCACTCTGGAAGTATTTTGTTTGCAGAACTGTTTAAACTAGATTATAGGGACACTGTGGACAATTTTCAGCAAGTTGCAGCATTGAAATACAGAAATAACCACTTTTCCATAAACAAGCTCTAAATCATGTTTGATGCACTCTGGATGTCCAATTTTTGCTGTGCTGTCTATTTGAGAGAAATGAACATTGTGGACAGTTTTCAGCAAGTTGCAACATTGAAATGCAGAAATAACCACTTTTCCATAAACAAGCTCTAAATCATGTTTGATGCACTCTGGATGTCCAATTTTTGCTGTGCTGTCTATTTGAGATGAAATGAACATTGTGGACAGTTTTCAGCAAGTTGCAACATTGAAATGCAGAAATAACCACTTTTCCATAAACAAGCTCTAAATCAATGTTTGCTGCACCCTGGAAGTATTTTTTTGCAGAACTGTTTAAACTAGATTATAGGAACACTGTGGACAATTTTCAGCAAGTTGCAGCATTGAAATACAGAAATAACCACTTTTCCATAAACAAGCTCTAAATCATATTTGCTGCACCCTGAAAGTATTTTGTTTGCAGAACTGTTTAAACTAGATTATAGGGACACTGTGGACAATTTTCAGCAAGTTGCAGCATTAAAATACAGAAAACCTTTTTTTCATAAGCAAGCTCTAAATCATGTTGATGCACTCTGGAAGTATTTTGTTTGCAGAACTGTTGAAACTAGATTATAGGGACACTGTGGACAATTTTCAGCAAGTTGCAGCATTGAAATACAGAAATAACCACTTTTCCATAAACAAGCCTAAATCATGTTTGATGCACTCTGGATGTCCAATTTTTTGCTGTGCTGTCTATTTGAGAAGAAATGAACATTGTGGACAGTTTTCAGCAATTGCAACATTGAAATGCAGAAATAACCACTTTTCCATAAACAAGCTCTAAATCATTTTTGATGCACTCTGGATGTCCAATTTTTGCTGTGCTGGTCTATTGAGATGAAATGAACATTGTGGACAGTTTTCAGCAAGTTGCAACATTGAAATGCAGAAATAACCACTTTTCCATAAACAAGCTCGAAATCAATATTTGCTGGCACCCTGGAAGTAATTTGTTTGCAGAACTGTTTAAACTAGATTATAGGAACACTGTGGACAATTTCCAGCAAGTTGCAGCATTGAAATACAGAAATAACCACTTTTCCATAAACAAGCTCTAAATCAATATTTGCTGCACCCTGAAAGTATTTTGTTTGCAGAACTGTTGAAACTAGATTATAGGGACACTGTGGACAATTTTTAGCAAGTTGCAGCATTGAAATACAGAAAACACTTTTTTTTCATAAGCAAGCTCTACATCATGTTTGATGCACTCTGGATGTCCAATTTTGCTGTGCTGTCTATTTGAGATGAAATGAACATTGTGGACAGTTTTCAGCAAGTTGCAACATTGAAATGCAGAAATAACCACTTCCCATAAACAAGCTCTAAATCAATATTCGCTGCAACCCTGGAAGTGTTTTATTTGCAGAACTGTTTAAACTAGATTATAGGAACACTGTGGACAATTTCCAGCAAGTTGCAGCATTGAAATACAGAAATAACCACTTTTCCATAAACAAGCTCTAAATCAATATTTGCTGCACCCTGAAAGTATTTTGTTTGGCAGAACTGTTTAAACTAGATTATAGGGACACTGTGGACAATTTTCAGCAAGTTGCAGCATTAAATACAGAAAACACTTTTTTCATAAGCAAGCTCTAAATCATGTTTGATGCACTCTGGAAGTATTTTGTTTGCAGAACTGTTGAAACTAGATTAGGGACACTGTGGACAATTTCAGCAAGTTGCAGCATTGAAATACAGAAATAACCACTTTTCCATAAACAAGCTCTAAATCATGTTTGATGCACTCTGGATGTCCAATTTTTGCTGTGCTGTCTATTTGAGATGAAATGAACATTGTGGACAGTTTTTCAGCAAGTTGCAACATTGAAATGCAGAAATAACCACTTTTCCATAAACAAGCTCGAAATCAAAATTTGCTGCACCCTGGAAGTATTTTGTTTGCAGAACTGTTTAAACTAGATTATAGGAACACTGTGGACAATTTCCAGCAAGTTGCAGCATTGAAATACAGAAATAACCACTTTTCCATAAACAAGCTCTAAATCAATATTTGCTGCACCCTGAAAGTATTTTGTTTGCAGAACTGTTTAAAACTAGATTATAGGGACACTGTGGACAATTTTCAGCAAGTTGCAGCATTAAAAATACAGAAAACACTTTTTTTCATAAGCAAGCTCTAAATCATGTTTGATGCACTCTGGAAGTATTTTGTTTGCAGAACTGTTGAAACTAGATTATAGGGACACTGTGGACAATTTCAGCAAGTTGCAGCATTGAAATACAGAAATAACCACTTTCCATAAACAAGCTCTAAATCATGTTTGATGCACTCTGGATGTCCAATTTTTGCTGTGCTGTCTATTTGAGAAGAAATGAACATTGTGGACAGTTTTCAGCAAGTTGCAACATTGAAATGCAGAAATAACCACTTTTCCATAAACAAGCTCTAAATCATGTTTGATGCACTCTGGATGTCCAATTTTTGCTGTGCTGTCTATTTGAGATGAAATGAACATTGTGGACAGTTTTCAGCAAGTTGCAACATTGAAATGCAGAAATAACCACTTTTCCATAAACAAGCTCGAAATCAATATTTGCTGCACCCTGGAAGTATTTTGTTTGCAGAACTGTTTTTAAACTAGATTATAGGGACACTGTGGACAATTCCAGCAAGTTGCAGCATTGAAATACAGAAATAACCACTTTTCCATAAACAAGCTCTAAATCAATATTTGCTGCACCCTGAAAGTATTTTGTTTGCAGAACTGTTTTAAACTAGATTATAGGGACACTGTGGACAATTTTCAGCAAGTTGCAGCATTAAATACAGAAAACACTTTTTTTCATAAGCAAGCTCTAAATCATGTTTGATGCACTCTGGAAGTATTTTGTTTGCCAGAACTGTTGAAACTAGATTATAGGGACACTGTGGACAATTTTCAGCAAGTTGCAGCATTGAAATACAGAAATAACCACTTTTCCATAAACAAGCTCTAAATCATGTTTGATGCACTCTGGATGTCCAATTTTTGCTGTGCTGTCTATTTGAGAAGAAATGAACATTGTGGACAGTTTTCAGCAAGTTGCAACATTGAAATGCAGAAATAACCACTTTTCCATAAACAAGCTCTAAATCATGTTTGATGCACTCTGGATGTCCAATTTTTGCTGTGCTGTCTATTTGAGATGAAATGAACATTGTAGACAGTTTTCAGCAAGTTGCAACATTGAAATGCAGAAATAACCACTTTTCCATAAACAAGCTCTAAATCAATATTTGCTGCACCCTGAAAGTATTTTGTTTTCAGAACTGTTTAAACAAGATTATAGGGACACTGTGGACAATTTTCAGCAAGTTGCAGCATTGAAATACAGAAAACACTTTTTTTCATAAGCAAGCTCTAAATCATGTTTGATGCACTCTGGAAGTATTTTGTTTGCAGAACTGTTGAAACTAGATTATAGGGACACTGTGGACAATTTTCAGCAAGTTGCAGCATTGAAATACAGAAATAACCACTTTTCCATAAACAAGCTCTAAATCATGTTTGATGCACTCTGGAAGTATTTTGTTTGCAGAACTGTTTAAACTAGATTATAGGGACACTGTGGACAATTTCCAGCAAGTTGCAGCATTGAAATACAGAAATAACCACTTTTCCATAAACAAGCTCTAAATCAATATTTGCTGCACCCTGAAAGTATTTTGTTTGCAGAACTGTTTAAATTAGATTATAGGGACACTGTGGACAATTTTCAGCAAGTTGCAGCATTAAAATACAGAAAAACACTTTTTTTCATAAGCAAGCTCTAAATCATGTTTGATGCACTCTGGAAGTATTTTGTTTGCAGAACTGTTGAAACTAGATTATAGGGACACTGTGGACAATTTTCAGCAAGTTGCAGCATTGAAATACAGAAATAACCACTTTTCCATAAACAAGCTCTAAATCATGTTTGATGCACTCTGGATGTCCAATTTTTGCTGTGCTGTCTATTTGAGAAGAAATGAACATTGTGGACAGTTTTTCAGCAAGTTGCAACATTGAAATGCAGAAATAACCACTTTTCCATAAACAAGCTCTAAATCATGTTTGATGCACTCTGGATGTCCAATTTTTGCTGTGCTGTCTATTTGAGATGAAATGAACATTGTAGACAGTTTTCAGCAAGTTGCAACATTGAAATGCAGAAATAACCACTTTTCCATAAACAAGCTCTAAATCAATATTTGCTGCACCCTGAAAGTATTTTGTTTTCAGAACTGTTTAAACAGATTATAGGGACACTGTGGACAATTTTCAGCAAGTTGCAGCATTGAAATACAGAAAACACTTTTTTTCATAAGCAAGCTCTAAATCATGTTTGATGCACTCTGGAAGTATTTTGTTTGCAGAACTGTTGAAACTAGATTATAGGGACACTGTGGACAATTTTCAGCAAGTTGCAGCATTGAAATACAGAAATAACCACTTTTCCATAAACAAGCTCTAAATCATGTTTGATGCACTCTGGAAGTATTTTGTTTGCAGAAACTGTTTAAACTAGATTATAGGGACACTGTGGACAATTTCCAGCAAGTTGCAGCATTGAAATACAGAAATAACCACTTTTCCATAAACAAGCTCTAAATCAATATTTGCTGCACCCTGAAAGTATTTTGTTTGCAGAACTGTTTAAACTAGATTATAGGGACACTGTGGACAATTTTCAGCAAGTTGCAGCATTAAAATACAGAAAACACTTTTTTTCATAAGCAAGCTCTAAATCATGTTTGATGCACTCTGGAAGTATTTTGTTTGCAGAACTGTTGAAACTAGATTATAGGGACACTGTGGACAATTTTCAGCAAGTTGCAGCATTGAAATACAGAAATAACCACTTTTCCATAAACAAGCTCTAAATCATGTTTGATGCACTCTGGATGTCCAATTTTTGCTGTGCTGTCTATTTGAGAAGAAATGAACATTGTGGACAGTTTTCAGCAAGTTGCAACATTGAAATGCAGAAATAACCACTTTTCCATAAACAAGCTCTAAATCATGTTTGATGCACTCTGGATGTCCAATTTTTGCTGTGCTGTCTATTTGAGATGAAATGAACATTGTAGACAGTTTTCAGCAAGTTGCAGCATTGAAATACAGAAATAACCACTTTTCCATAAACAAGCTCTAAATCAATATTTGCTGCACCCTGAAAGTATTTTGTTTGCAGAACTGTTTAAACTAGATTATAGGGACACTGTGGACAATTTTTAGCAAGTTGCAGCATTGAAATACAGAAAACACTTTTTTTCATAAGCAAGCTCTACATCATGTTTGATGCACTCTGGAAGTATTTTGTTTGCAGAACTGTTGAAACTAGATTATAGGGACACTGTGGACAATTTTCAGCAAGTTGCAGCATTGAAATACAGAAATAACCACTTTTCCATAAACAAGCTCTAAATCATGTTTGATGCACTCTGGAAGTATTTTGTTTGCAGAACTGTTTAAACTAGATTATAGGGACACTGTGGACAATTTCCAGCAAGTTGGCAGCATTGAAATACAGAAATAACCACTTTCCATAAACAAGCTCTAAATCAATATTTGCTGCACCCTGAAAGTATTTTGTTTGCAGAACTGTTTAAACTAGATTATAGGAACACTGTGGACAATTTCCAGCAAGTTGCAGCATTGAAATACAGAAATAACCACTTTTCCATAAACAAGCTCTAAATCAATATTTGCTGCACCCTGAAAGTATTTTGTTTGCAGAACTGTTTAAACTAGATTATAGGGACACTGTGGACAATTTTCAGCAAGTTGCAGCATTAAAATACAGAAAACACTTTTTTTCATAAGCAAGCTCTAAATCATGTTTGATGCACTCTGGAAGTATTTTGTTTGCAGAACTGTTGAAACTAGATTATAGGGACACTGTGGACAATTTTCAGCAAGTTGCAGCATTGAAATACAGAAATAACCACTTTTCCATAAACAAGCTCTAAATCATGTTTGATGCACTCTGGATGTCCAATTTTTGCTGTGCTGTCTATTTGAGAAGAAATGAACATTGTGGACAGTTTTCAGCAAGTTGCAACATTGAAATGCAGAAATAACCACTTTTCCATAAACAAGCTCTAAATCATGTTTGATGCACTCTGGATGTCCAATTTTTGCTGTGCTGTCTATTTGAGATGAAATGAACATTGTGGACAGTTTTCAGCAAGTTGCAACATTGAAATGCAGAAATAACCACTTTCCATAAACAAGCTCGAAATCAATATTTGCTGCACCCTGGAAGTATTTTGTTTGCAGAACTGTTTAAACTAGATTATAGGGACACTGTGGACAATTTCCAGCAAGTTGCAGCATTGAAATACAGAAATAACCACTTTTCCATAAACAAGCTCTAAATCAATATTTGCTGCACCCTGAAAGTATTTTGTTTGCAGAACTGTTTAAACTAGATTATAGGGACACTGTGGACAATTTTCAGCAAGTTGCAGCATTAAAATACAGAAAACACTTTTTTTCATAAGCAAGCTCTAAATCATGTTTGATGCACTCTGGAAGTATTTTGTTTGCAGAACTGTTGAAACTAGATTATAGGGACACTGTGGACAATTTTCAGCAAGTTGCAGCATTGAATACAGAAATAACCACTTTTCCATAAACAAGCTCTAAATCATGTTTGATGCACTCTGGATGTCCAATTTTTGCTGTGCTGTCTATTTGAGAAGAAATGAACATTGTGGACAGTTTTCAGCAAGTTGCAACATTGAAATGCAGAAATAACCACTTTTCCATAAACAAGCTCTAAATCATGTTTGATGCACTCTGGATGTCCAATTTTTGCTGTGCTGTCTATTTGAGATGAAATGAACATTGTAGACAGTTTTCAGCAAGTTGCAACATTGAAATGCAGAAATAACCACTTTTCCATAAACAAGCTCTAAATCAATATTTGCTGCACCCTGAAAGTATTTTGTTTTCAGAACTGTTTAAACAAGATTATAGGGACACTGTGGACAATTTTCAGCAAGTTGCAGCATTGAAATACAGAAAACACTTTTTTTCATAAGCAAGCTCTAAATCATGTTTGATGCACTCTGGAAGTATTTTGTTTGCAGAACTGTTGAAACTAGATTATAGGGACACTGTGGACAATTTTCAGCAAGTTGCAGCATTGAAATACAGAAATAACCACTTTTCCATAAACAAGCTCTAAATCATGTTTGATGCACTCTGGAAGTATTTTGTTTGCAGAACTGTTTAAACTAGATTATAGGGACACTGTGGACAATTTCCAGCAAGTTGCAGCATTGAAATACAGAAATAACCACTTTTCCATAAACAAGCTCTAAATCAATATTTGCTGCACCCTGAAAGTATTTTGTTTGCAGAACTGTTTAAATTAGATTATAGGGACACTGTGGACAATTTTCAGCAAGTTGCAGCATTAAAATACAGAAAACACTTTTTTTCATAAGCAAGCTCTAAATCATGTTTGATGCACTCTGGAAGTATTTTGTTTGCAGAACTGTTGAAACTAGATTATAGGGACACTGTGGACAATTTTCAGCAAGTTGCAGCATTGAAATACAGAAATAACCACTTTTCCATAAACAAGCTCTAAATCATGTTTGATGCACTCTGGATGTCCAATTTTTGCTGTGCTGTCTATTTGAGAAGAAATGAACATTGTGGACAGTTTTCAGCAAGTTGCAACATTGAAATGCAGAAATAACCACTTTTCCATAAACAAGCTCTAAATCATGTTTGATGCACTCTGGATGTCCAATTTTTGCTGTGCTGTCTATTTGAGATGAAATGAACATTGTAGACAGTTTTCAGCAAGTTGCAACATTGAAATGCAGAAATAACCACTTTTCCATAAACAAGCTCTAAATCAATATTTGCTGCACCCTGAAAGTATTTTGTTTTCAGAACTGTTTAAACAAGATTATAGGGACACTGTGGACAATTTTCAGCAAGTTGCAGCATTGAAATACAGAAAACACTTTTTTTCATAAGCAAGCTCTAAATCATGTTTGATGCACTCTGGAAGTATTTTGTTTGCAGAACTGTTGAAACTAGATTATAGGGACACTGTGGACAATTTTCAGCAAGTTGCAGCATTGAAATACAGAAATAACCACTTTTCCATAAACAAGCTCTAAATCATGTTTGATGCACTCTGGAAGTATTTTGTTTGCAGAACTGTTTAAACTAGATTATAGGGACACTGTGGACAATTTCCAGCAAGTTGCAGCATTGAAATACAGAAATAACCACTTTTCCATAAACAAGCTCTAAATCAATATTTGCTGCACCCTGAAAGTATTTTGTTTGCAGAACTGTTTAAACTAGATTATAGGGACACTGTGGACAATTTTCAGCAAGTTGCAGCATTAAAATACAGAAAACACTTTTTTTCATAAGCAAGCTCTAAATCATGTTTGATGCACTCTGGAAGTATTTTGTTTGCAGAACTGTTGAAACTAGATTATAGGGACACTGTGGACAATTTTCAGCAAGTTGCAGCATTGAAATACAGAAATAACCACTTTTCCATAAACAAGCTCTAAATCATGTTTGATGCACTCTGGATGTCCAATTTTTGCTGTGCTGTCTATTTGAGAAGAAATGAACATTGTGGACAGTTTTCAGCAAGTTGCAACATTGAAATGCAGAAATAACCACTTTTCCATAAACAAGCTCTAAATCATGTTTGATGCACTCTGGATGTCCAATTTTTGCTGTGCTGTCTATTTGAGATGAAATGAACATTGTAGACAGTTTTCAGCAAGTTGCAGCATTGAAATACAGAAATAACCACTTTTCCATAAACAAGCTCTAAATCAATATTTGCTGCACCCTGAAAGTATTTTGTTTGCAGAACTGTTTAAACTAGATTATAGGGACACTGTGGACAATTTTTAGCAAGTTGCAGCATTGAAATACAGAAAACACTTTTTTTTCATAAGCAAGCTCTACATCATGTTTGATGCACTCTGGAAGTATTTTGTTTGCAGAACTGTTGAAACTAGATTATAGGGACACTGTGGACAATTTTCAGCAAGTTGCAGCATTGAAATACAGAAATAACCACTTTTCCATAAACAAGCTCTAAATCATGTTTGATGCACTCTGGAAGTATTTTGTTTGCAGAACTGTTTAAACTAGATTATAGGGACACTGTGGACAATTTCCAGCAAGTTGCAGCATTGAAATACAGAAATAACCACTTTTCCATAAACAAGCTCTAAATCAATATTTGCTGCACCCTGAAAGTATTTGTTTGCAGAACTGTTTAAACTAGATTATAGGGACACTGTGGACAATTTTCAGCAAGTTGCAGCATTAAAATACAGAAAACACTTTTTTTCATAAGCAAGCTCTAAATCATGTTTGATGCACTCTGGAAGTATTTTGTTTGCAGAACTGTTGAAACTAGATTATAGGGACACTGTGGACAATTTTCAGCAAGTTGCAGCATTGAAATACAGAAATAACCACTTTTCCATAAACAAGCTCTAAATCATGTTTGATGCACTCTGGATGTCCAATTTTTGCTGTGCTGTCTATTTGAGAAGAAATTAACATTGTGGACAGTTTTCAGCAAGTTGCAACATTGAAATGCAGAAATAACCACTTTTCCATAAACAAGCTCTAAATCATGTTTGATGCACTCTGGATGTCCAATTTTTGCTGTGCTGTCTATTTGAGATGAAATGAACATTGTAGACAGTTTTCAGCAAGTTGCAGCATTGAAATACAGAAATAACCACTTTTCCATAAACAAGCTCTAAATCAATATTTGCTGCACCCTGAAAGTATTTTGTTTGCAGAACTGTTTAAACTAGATTATAGGAACACTGTGGACAATTTTTAGCAAGTTGCAGCATTGAAATACAGAAAACACTTTTTTTTCATAAGCAAGCTCTACATCATGTTTGATGCACTCTGGATGTCCAATTTTTGCTGTGCTGTCTATTTGAGATGAAATGAACATTGTGGACAGTTTTCAGCAAGTTGCAACATTGAAATGCAGAAATAACCACTTCCCATAAACAAGCTCTAAATCAATATTCGCTGCACCCTGGAAGTGTTTTATTTGCAGAACTGTTTAAACTAGATTATAGGAACACTGTGGACAATTTCCAGCAAGTTGCAGCATTGAAATACAGAAATAACCACTTTTCCATAAACAAGCTCGAAATCAATATTTGCTGCACCCTGGAAGTATTTTGTTTGCAGAACTGTTTAAACTAGATTATAGGGACACTGTGGACAATTTCCAGCAAGTTGCAGCATTGAAATACAGAAATAACCACTTTTCCATAAACAAGCTCTAAATCAATATTTGCTGCACCCTGAAAGTATTTTGTTTGCAGAACTGTTTAAACTAGATTATAGGGACACTGTGGACAATTTTCAGCAAGTTGCAGCATTAAAATACAGAAAACACTTTTTTCATAAGCAAGCTCTAAATCATGTTTGATGCACTCTGGAAGTATTTTGTTTGCAGAACTGTTGAAACTAGATTATAGGGACACTGTGGGCAATTTTCAGCAAGTTGCAGCATTGAAATACAGAAATAACCACTTTTCCATAAACAAGCTCTAAATCATGTTTGATGCACTCTGGATGTCCAATTTTTGCTGTGCTGTCTATTTGAGAAGAAATGAACATTGTGGACAGTTTTCAGCAAGTTGCAACATTGAAATGGAGAAATAACCACTTTTCCACAAACAAGCTCTAAATCATGTTTGATGCACTCTGGATGTCCAATTTTTGCTGTGCTGTCTATTTGAGATGAAATGAACATTGTAGACAGTTTTCAGCAAGTTGCAACATTGAAATGCAGAAATAACCACTTTTCCATAAACAAGCTCTAAATCAATATTTGCTGCACCCTGAAAGTATTTTGTTTTCAGAACTGTTTAAACAAGATTATAGGGACACTGTGGACAATTTTCAGCAAGTTGAAGCATTAAAATACAGAAAACACTTTTTTTCATAAGCAAGCTCTAAATCATGTTTGATGCACTCTGGAAGTATTTTGTTTGCAGAACTGTTGAAACTAGATTATAGGGACACTGTGGACAATTTTCAGCAAGTTGCAGCATTGAAATACAGAAATAACCACTTTTCCATAAACAAGCTCTAAATCATGTTTGATGCACTCTGGAAGTATTTTGTTTGCAGAACTGTTTAAACTAGATTATAGGGACACTGTGGACAATTTCCAGCAAGTTGCAGCATTGAAATACAGAAATAACCACTTTTCCATAAACAAGCTCTAAATCAATATTTGCTGCACCCTGAAAGTATTTTGTTTGCAGAACTGTTTAAACTAGATTATAGGGACACTGTGGACAATTTTCAGCAAGTTGCAGCATTAAAATACAGAAAACACTTTTTTTCATAAGCAAGCTCTAAATCATGTTTGATGCACTCTGGAAGTATTTTGTTTGCAGAACTGTTGAAACTAGATTATAGGGACACTGTGGACAATTTTCAGCAAGTTGCAGCATTGAAATACAGAAATAACCACTTTTCCATAAACAAGCTCTAAATCATGTTTGATGCACTCTGGATGTCCAATTTTTGCTGTGCTGTCTATTTGAGAAGAAATGAACATTGTGGACAGTTTTCAGCAGGTTGCAACATTGAAATGCAGAAATAACCACTTTTCCATAAACAAGCTCTAAATCATGTTTGATGCACTCTGGATGTCCAATTTTTGCTGTGCTGTCTATTTGAGATGAAATGAACATTGTAGACAATTTTCAGCAAGTTGCAGCATTGAAATACAGAAATAACCACTTTTCCATAAACAAGCTCTAAATCAATATTTGCTGCACCCTGAAAGTATTTTGTTTGCAGAACTGTTTAAACTAGATTATAGGGACACTGTGGACAATTTTCAGCAAGTTGCAGCATTGAAATACAGAAATAACCACTTTTCCATAAACAAGCTGTAAATCATGTTTGATGCACTCTGGAAGTCCAATTTTTGCTGTGCTGTCTATTTGAGAAGAAATGAACATTGTGGACAGTTTTCAGCAAGTTGCAACATTGAAATGCAGAAATAACCACTTTTCCATAAACAAGCTCTAAATCATGTTTGATGCACTCTGGAAGTCCAATTTTTGCTGTGCTGTCTATTTGAGATGAAATGAACATTGTGGACAGTTTTCAGCAAGTTGCAACATTGAAATGCAGAAATAACCACTTTTCCATAAACAAGCTCTAAATCAATATTTGCTGCACCCTGAAAGTATTTTGTTTGCAGAACTGTTTAAACTAGATTATAGGGACACTGTGGACAATTTTCAGCAAGTTGCAGCATTGAAATACAGAAAACACTTTTTTTCATAAGCAAGCTCTAAATCATGTTTGATGCACTCTGGAAGTATTTTGTTTGCAGAACTGTTGAAACTAGATTATAGGGACACTGTGGACAATTTTCAGCAAGTTGCAGCATTGAAATACAGAAATAACCACTTTTCCATAAACAAGCTCTAAATCATGTTTGATGCACTCTGGATGTCCAATTTTTGCTGTGCTGTCTATTTGAGAAGAAATGAACATTGTGGACAGTTTTCAGCAAGTTGCAACATTGAAATGCAGAAATAACCACTTTTCCATAAACAAGCTCTAAATCATGTTTGATGCACTCTGGATGTCCAATTTTTGCTGTGCTGTCTATTTGAGATGAAATGAACATTGTAGACAATTTTCAGCAAGTTGCAGCATTGAAATACAGAAATAACCACTTTTCCATAAACAAGCTCTAAATCAATATTTGCTGCACCCTGAAAGTATTTTGTTTGCAGAACTGTTTAAACTAGATTATAGGGACACTGTGGACAATTTTCAGCAAGTTGCAGCATTGAAATACAGAAATAACCACTTTTCCATAAACAAGCTGTAAATCATGTTTGATGCACTCTGGATGTCCAATTTTTGCTGTGCTGTCTATTTGAGAAGAAATGAACATTGTGGACAGTTTTCAGCAAGTTGCAACATTGAAATGCAGAAAGAACCACTTTTCCATAAACAAGCTCTAAATCATGTTTGATGCACTCTGGATGTCCAATTTTTGCTGTGCTGTCTATTTGAGAAGAAATGAACATTGTGGACAGTTTTCAGCAAGTTGCAACATTGAAATGCAGAAATAACCACTTTTCCATAAACAAGCTCTAAATCATGTTTGATGCACTCTGGATGTCCAATTTTTGCTGTGCTGTCTATTTGAGATGAAATGAACATTGTAGACAATTTTCAGCAAGTTGCAGCATTGAAATACAGAAATAACCACTTTTCCATAAACAAGCTCTAAATCAATATTTGCTGCACCCTGAAAGTATTTTGTTTGCAGAACTGTTTAAACTAGATTATAGGGACACTGTGGACAATTTTCAGCAAGTTGCAGCATTGAAATACAGAAATAACCACTTTTCCATAAACAAGCTGTAAATCATGTTTGATGCACTCTGGAAGTCCAATTTTTGCTGTGCTGTCTATTTGAGAAGAAATGAACATTGTGGACAGTTTTCAGCAAGTTGCAACATTGAAATGCAGAAATAACCACTTTTCCATAAACAAGCTCTAAATCATGTTTGATGCACTCTGGAAGTCCAATTTTTGCTGTGCTGTCTATTTGAGATGAAATGAACATTGTGGACAGTTTTCAGCAAGTTGCAACATTGAAATGCAGAAATAACCACTTTTCCATAAACAAGCTCTAAATCAATATTTGCTGCACCCTGAAAGTATTTTGTTTGCAGAACTGTTTAAACTAGATTATAGGGACACTGTGGACAATTTTCAGCAAGTTGCAGCATTGAAATACAGAAAACACTTTTTTTCATAAGCAAGCTCTAAATCATGTTTGATGCACTCTGGAAGTATTTTGTTTGCAGAACTGTTGAAACTAGATTATAGGGACACTGTGGACAATTTTCAGCAAGTTGCAGCATTGAAATACAGAAATAACCACTTTTCCATAAACAAGCTCTAAATCATGTTTGATGCACTCTGGATGTCCAATTTTTGCTGTGCTGTCTATTTGAGAAGAAATGAACATTGTGGACAGTTTTCAGCAAGTTGCAACATTGAAATGCAGAAATAACCACTTTTCCATAAACAAGCTCTAAATCATGTTTGATGCACTCTGGATGTCCAATTTTTGCTGTGCTGTCTATTTGAGATGAAATGAACATTGTAGACAATTTTCAGCAAGTTGCAGCATTGAAATACAGAAATAACCACTTTTCCATAAACAAGCTCTAAATCAATATTTGCTGCACCCTGAAAGTATTTTGTTTGCAGAACTGTTTAAACTAGATTATAGGGACACTGTGGACAATTTTCAGCAAGTTGCAGCATTGAAATACAGAAATAACCACTTTTCCATAAACAAGCTGTAAATCATGTTTGATGCACTCTGGATGTCCAATTTTTGCTGTGCTGTCTATTTGAGAAGAAATGAACATTGTGGACAGTTTTCAGCAAGTTGCAACATTGAAATGCAGAAAGAACCACTTTTCCATAAACAAGCTCTAAATCATGTTTGATGCACTCTGGATGTCCAATTTTTGCTGTGCTGTCTATTTGAGAAGAAATGAACATTGTGGACAGTTTTCAGCAAGTTGCAACATTGAAATGCAGAAATAACCACTTTTCCATAAACAAGCTCTAAATCATGTTTGATGCACTCTGGATGTCCAATTTTTGCTGTGCTGTCTATTTGAGATGAAATGAACATTGTAGACAATTTTCAGCAAGTTGCAGCATTGAAATACAGAAATAACCACTTTTCCATAAACAAGCTCTAAATCAATATTTGCTGCACCCTGAAAGTATTTTGTTTGCAGAACTGTTTAAACTAGATTATAGGGACACTGTGGACAATTTTCAGCAAGTTGCAGCATTGAAATACAGAAATAACCACTTTTCCATAAACAAGCTGTAAATCATGTTTGATGCACTCTGGAAGTCCAATTTTTGCTGTGCTGTCTATTTGAGAAGAAATGAACATTGTGGACAGTTTTCAGCAAGTTGCAACATTGAAATGCAGAAATAACCACTTTTCCATAAACAAGCTCTAAATCATGTTTGATGCACTCTGGAAGTCCAATTTTTGCTGTGCTGTCTATTTGAGATGAAATGAACATTGTGGACAGTTTTCAGCAAGTTGCAACATTGAAATGCAGAAATAACCACTTTTCCATAAACAAGCTCTAAATCAATATTTGCTGCACCCTGAAAGTATTTTGTTTGCAGAACTGTTTAAACTAGATTATAGGGACACTGTGGACAATTTTCAGCAAGTTGCAGCATTGAAATACAGAAAACACTTTTTTTCATAAGCAAGCTCTAAATCATGTTTGATGCACTCTGGAAGTATTTTGTTTGCAGAACTGTTGAAACTAGATTATAGGGACACTGTGGACAATTTTCAGCAAGTTGCAGCATTGAAATACAGAAATAACCACTTTTCCATAAACAAGCTCTAAATCATGTTTGATGCACTCTGGATGTCCAATTTTTGCTGTGCTGTCTATTTGAGAAGAAATGAACATTGTGGACAGTTTTCAGCAAGTTGCAACATTGAAATGCAGAAATAACCACTTTTCCATAAACAAGCTCTAAATCATGTTTGATGCACTCTGGATGTCCAATTTTTGCTGTGCTGTCTATTTGAGATGAAATGAACATTGTAGACAATTTTCAGCAAGTTGCAGCATTGAAATACAGAAATAACCACTTTTCCATAAACAAGCTCTAAATCAATATTTGCTGCACCCTGAAAGTATTTTGTTTGCAGAACTGTTTAAACTAGATTATAGGGACACTGTGGACAATTTTCAGCAAGTTGCAGCATTGAAATACAGAAATAACCACTTTTCCATAAACAAGCTGTAAATCATGTTTGATGCACTCTGGATGTCCAATTTTTGCTGTGCTGTCTATTTGAGAAGAAATGAACATTGTGGACAGTTTTCAGCAAGTTGCAACATTGAAATGCAGAAAGAACCACTTTTCCATAAACAAGCTCTAAATCATGTTTGATGCACTCTGGATGTCCAATTTTTGCTGTGCTGTCTATTTGAGATGAAATGAACATTGTGGACAGTTTTCAGCAAGTTGCAACATTGAAATGCAGAAATAACCACTTTTCCATAAACAAGCTCTAAATCATGTTTCATGCACTCTGGATGTCCAATTTTTGCTGTGCGGTCTATTTGAGATGAAATGAACATTGTAGACAGTTTTCAGCAAGTTGCAACATTGAAATGCAGAAATAACCACTTTTCCATAAACAAGCTCTAAATCATGTTTGATGCACTCTGGATGTCCAATTTTTGCTGTGCTGTCTATTTGAGATGAAATGAACATTGTAGACAGTTTTCAGCAAGTTGCAACATTGAAATGCAGAAATAACCACTTTTCCATAAACAAGCTCTAAATCATGTTTGATGCACTCTGGATGTCCAATTTTTGCTGTGCTGTCTATTTGAGATGAAATGAACATTGTAGACAATTTTCAGCAAGTTGCAGCATTGAAATACAGAAATAACCACTTTTCCATAAACAAGCTCTAAATCAATATTTGCTGCACCCTGAAAGTATTTTGTTTGCAGAACTGTTGAAACTAGATTATAGGGACACTGTGGACAATTTTCAGCAAGTTGCAGCATTGAAATACAGAAATAACCACTTTTCCATAAACAAGCTCTAAATCATGTTGATGCACTCTGGATGTCCAATTTTTGCTGTGCTGTCTATTTGAGAAGAAATGAACATTGTGGACAGTTTTCAGCAAGTTGCAACATTGAAATGCAGAAAGAACCACTTTTCCATAAACAAGCTCTAAATCATGTTTGATGCACTCTGGATGTCCAATTTTTGCTGTGCTGTCTATTTGAGATGAAATGAACATTGTAGACAGTTTTCAGCAAGTTGCAACATTGAAATGCAGAAATAACCACTTTTCCATAAACAAGCTCTAAATCAATATTTGCTGCACCCTGGAAGTATTTTGTTTTCAGAACTGTTTAAACAAGATTATAGGGACACTGTGGACAATTTTCAGCAAGTTGCAGCATTGAAATACAGAAAACACTTTTTTTCATAAGCAAGCTCTAAATCATGTTTGATGCACTCTGGAAGTATTTTGTTTGCAGAACTGTTGAAACTAGATTATAGGGACACTGTGGACAATTTTCAGCAAGTTGCAGCATTGAAATACAGAAATAACCACTTTTCCATAAACAAGCTCTAAATCATGTTTGATGCACTCTGGAAGTATTTTGTTTGCAGAACTGTTTAAACTAGATTATAGGGACACTGTGGACAATTTCCAGCAAGTTGCAGCATTGAAATACAGAAATAACCACTTTTCCATAAACAAGCTCTAAATCAATATTTGCTGCACCCTGAAAGTATTTTGTTTGCAGAACTGTTTAAACTAGATTATAGGGACACTGTGGACAATTTTCAGCAAGTTGCAGCATTAAAATACAGAAAACACTTTTTTTCATAAGCAAGCTCTAAATCATGTTTGATGCACTCTGGAAGTATTTTGTTTGCAGAACTGTTGAAACTAGATTATAGGGACACTGTGGACAATTTTCAGCAAGTTGCAGCATTGAAATACAGAAATAACCACTTTTCCATAAACAAGCTCTAAATCATGTTTGATGCACTCTGGATGTCCAATTTTTGCTGTGCTGTCTATTTGAGAAGAAATGAACATTGTGGACAGTTTTCAGCAAGTTGCAACATTGAAATGCAGAAATAACCACTTTTCCATAAACAAGCTCTAAATCATGTTTGATGCACTCTGGATGTCCAATTTTTGCTGTGCTGTCTATTTGAGATGAAATGAACATTGTAGACAGTTTTCAGCAAGTTGCAACATTGAAATGCAGAAATAACCACTTTTCCATAAACAAGCTCTAAATCAATATTTGCTGCACCCTGAAAGTATTTTGTTTTCAGAACTGTTTAAACAAGATTATAGGGACACTGTGGACAATTTTCAGCAAGTTGCAGCATTGAAATACAGAAAACACTTTTTTTCATAAGCAAGCTCTAAATCATGTTTGATGCACTCTGGAAGTATTTTGTTTGCAGAACTGTTGAAACTAGATTATAGGGACACTGTGGACAATTTTCAGCAAGTTGCAGCATTGAAATACAGAAATAACCACTTTTCCATAAACAAGCTCTAAATCATGTTTGATGCACTCTGGAAGTATTTTGTTTGCAGAACTGTTTAAACTAGATTATAGGGACACTGTGGACAATTTCCAGCAAGTTGCAGCATTGAAATACAGAAATAACCACTTTTCCATAAACAAGCTCTAAATCAATATTTGCTGCACCCTGAAAGTATTTTGTTTGCAGAACTGTTTAAACTAGATTATAGGGACACTGTGGACAATTTTCAGCAAGTTGCAGCATTAAAATACAGAAAACACTTTTTTTCATAAGCAAGCTCTAAATCATGTTTGATGCACTCTGGAAGTATTTTCTTTGCAGAACTGTTGAAACTAGATTATAGGGACACTGTGGACAATTTTCAGCAAGTTGCAGCATTGAAATACAGAAATAACCACTTTTCCATAAACAAGCTCTAAATCATGTTTGATGCACTCTGGATGTCCAATTTTTGCTGTGCTGTCTATTTGAGAAGAAATTAACATTGTGGACAGTTTTCAGCAAGTTGCAACATTGAAATGCAGAAATAACCACTTTTCCATAAACAAGCTCTAAATCATGTTTGATGCACTCTGGATGTCCAATTTTTGCTGTGCTGTCTATTTGAGATGAAATGAACATTGTAGACAGTTTTCAGCAAGTTGCAGCATTGAAATACAGAAATAACCACTTTTCCATAAACAAGCTCTAAATCAATATTTGCTGCACCCTGAAAGTATTTTGTTTGCAGAACTGTTTAAACTAGATTATAGGAACACTGTGGACAATTTTTAGCAAGTTGCAGCATTGAAATACAGAAAACACTTTTTTTTCATAAGCAAGCTCTACATCATGTTTGATGCACTCTGGATGTCCAATTTTTGCTGTGCTGTCTATTTGAGATGAAATGAACATTGTGGACAGTTTTCAGCAAGTTGCAACATTGAAATGCAGAAATAACCACTTCCCATAAACAAGCTCTAAATCAATATTCGCTGCACCCTGGAAGTGTTTTATTTGCAGAACTGTTTAAAATAGATTATAGGAACACTGTGGACAATTTCCAGCAAGTTGCAGCATTGAAATACAGAAATAACCACTTTTCCATAAACAAGCTCGAAATCAATATTTGCTGCACCCTGGAAGTATTTTGTTTGCAGAACTGTTTAAACTAGATTATAGGGACACTGTGGACAATTTCCAGCAAGTTGCAGCATTGAAATACAGAAATAACCACTTTTCCATAAACAAGCTCTAAATCAATATTTGCTGCACCCTGAAAGTATTTTGTTTGCAGAACTGTTTAAACTAGATTATAGGGACACTGTGGACAATTTTCAGCAAGTTGCAGCATTAAAATACAGAAAACACTTTTTTTCATAAGCAAGCTCTAAATCATGTTTGATGCACTCTGGAAGTATTTTGTTTGCAGAACTGTTGAAACTAGATTATAGGGACACTGTGGGCAATTTTCAGCAAGTTGCAGCATTGAAATACAGAAATAACCACTTTTCCATAAACAAGCTCTAAATCATGTTTGATGCACTCTGGATGTCCAATTTTTGCTGTGCTGTCTATTTGAGAAGAAATGAACATTGTGGACAGTTTTCAGCAAGTTGCAACATTGAAATGGAGAAATAACCACTTTTCCACAAACAAGCTCTAAATCATGTTTGATGCACTCTGGATGTCCAATTTTTGCTGTGCTGTCTATTTGAGATGAAATGAACATTGTAGACAGTTTTCAGCAAGTTGCAACATTGAAATGCAGAAATAACCACTTTTCCATAAACAAGCTCTAAATCAATATTTGCTGCACCCTGAAAGTATTTTGTTTTCAGAACTGTTTAAACAAGATTATAGGGACACTGTGGACAATTTTCAGCAAGTTGAAGCATTAAAATACAGAAAACACTTTTTTTCATAAGCAAGCTCTAAATCATGTTTGATGCACTCTGGAAGTATTTTGTTTGCAGAACTGTTGAAACTAGATTATAGGGACACTGTGGACAATTTTCAGCAAGTTGCAGCATTGAAATACAGAAATAACCACTTTTCCATAAACAAGCTCTAAATCATGTTTGATGCACTCTGGAAGTATTTTGTTTGCAGAACTGTTTAAACTAGATTATAGGGACACTGTGGACAATTTCCAGCAAGTTGCAGCATTGAAATACAGAAATAACCACTTTTCCATAAACAAGCTCTAAATCAATATTTGCTGCACCCTGAAAGTATTTTGTTTGCAGAACTGTTTAAACTAGATTATAGGGACACCGTGGACAATTTTCAGCAAGTTGCAGCATTAAAATACAGAAAACACTTTTTTTCATAAGCAAGCTCTAAATCATGTTTGATGCACTCTGGAAGTATTTTGTTTGCAGAACTGTTGAAACTAGATTATAGGGACACTGTGGACAATTTTCAGCAAGTTGCAGCATTGAAATACAGAAATAACCACTTTTCCATAAACAAGCTCTAAATCATGTTTGATGCACTCTGGATGTCCAATTTTTGCTGTGCTGTCTATTTGAGAAGAAATGAACATTGTGGACAGTTTTCAGCAGGTTGCAACATTGAAATGCAGAAATAACCACTTTTCCATAAACAAGCTCTAAATCATGTTTGATGCACTCTGGATGTCCAATTTTTGCTGTGCTGTCTATTTGAGATGAAATGAACATTGTAGACAATTTTCAGCAAGTTGCAGCATTGAAATACAGAAATAACCACTTTTCCATAAACAAGCTCTAAATCAATATTTGCTGCACCCTGAAAGTATTTTGTTTGCAGAACTGTTTAAACTAGATTATAGGGACACTGTGGACAATTTTCAGCAAGTTGCAGCATTGAAATACAGAAATAACCACTTTTCCATAAACAAGCTGTAAATCATGTTTGATGCACTCTGGAAGTCCAATTTTTGCTGTGCTGTCTATTTGAGAAGAAATGAACATTGTGGACAGTTTTCAGCAAGTTGCAACATTGAAATGCAGAAATAACCACTTTTCCATAAACAAGCTCTAAATCATGTTTGATGCACTCTGGAAGTCCAATTTTTGCTGTGCTGTCTATTTGAGATGAAATGAACATTGTGGACAGTTTTCAGCAAGTTGCAACATTGAAATGCAGAAATAACCACTTTTCCATAAACAAGCTCTAAATCAATATTTGCTGCACCCTGAAAGTATTTTGTTTGCAGAACTGTTTAAACTAGATTATAGGGACACTGTGGACAATTTTCAGCAAGTTGCAGCATTGAAATACAGAAAACACTTTTTTTCATAAGCAAGCTCTAAATCATGTTTGATGCACTCTGGAAGTATTTTGTTTGCAGAACTGTTGAAACTAGATTATAGGGACACTGTGGACAATTTTCAGCAAGTTGCAGCATTGAAATACAGAAATAACCACTTTTCCATAAACAAGCTCTAAATCATGTTTGATGCACTCTGGATGTCCAATTTTTGCTGTGCTGTCTATTTGAGAAGAAATGAACATTGTGGACAGTTTTCAGCAAGTTGCAACATTGAAATGCAGAAATAACCACTTTTCCATAAACAAGCTCTAAATCATGTTTGATGCACTCTGGATGTCCAATTTTTGCTGTGCTGTCTATTTGAGATGAAATGAACATTGTAGACAATTTTCAGCAAGTTGCAGCATTGAAATACAGAAATAACCACTTTTCCATAAACAAGCTCTAAATCAATATTTGCTGCACCCTGAAAGTATTTTGTTTGCAGAACTGTTTAAACTAGATTATAGGGACACTGTGGACAATTTTCAGCAAGTTGCAGCATTGAAATACAGAAATAACCACTTTTCCATAAACAAGCTGTAAACCATGTTTGATGCACTCTGGATGTCCAATTTTTGCTGTGCTGTCTATTTGAGAAGAAATGAACATTGTGGACAGTTTTCAGCAAGTTGCAACATTGAAATGCAGAAAGAACCACTTTTCCATAAACAAGCTCTAAATCATGTTTGATGCACTCTGGATGTCCAATTTTTGCTGTGCTGTCTATTTGAGATGAAATGAACATTGTGGACAGTTTTCAGCAAGTTGCAACATTGAAATGCAGAAATAACCACTTTTCCATAAACAAGCTCTAAATCATGTTTGATGCACTCTGGATGTCCAATTTTTGCTGTGCGGTCTATTGAGATGAAATGAACATTGTAGACAGTTTTCAGCAAGTTGCAACATTGAAATGCAGAAATAACCACTTTTCCATAAACAAGCTCTAAATCATGTTTGATGCACTCTGGATGTCCAATTTTGCTGTGCTGTCTATTTGAGATGAAATGAACATTGTAGACAGTTTTCAGCAAGTTGCAACATTGAAATGCAGAAATAACCACTTTTCCATAAACAAGCTCTAAATCATGTTTGATGCACTCTGGATGTCCAATTTTTGCTGTGCTGTCTATTTGAGATGAAATGAACATTGTAGACAATTTTCAGCAAGTTGCAGCATTGAAATACAGAAATAACCACTTTTCCATAAACAAGCTCTAAATCAATATTTGCTGCACCCTGAAAGTATTTTGTTTGCAGAACTGTTGAAACTAGATTATAGGGACACTGTGGACAATTTTCAGCAAGTTGCAGCATTGAAATACAGAAATAACCACTTTTCCATAAACAAGCTCTAAATCATGTTGATGCACTCTGGATGTCCCAATTTTTGCTGTGCTGTCTATTTGAGAAGAAATGAACATTGTGGACAGTTTCAGCAAGTTGCAACATTGAAATGCAGAAAGAACCACTTTTCCATAAACAAGCTCTAAATCATGTTTGATGCACTCTGGATGTCCAATTTTTGCTGTGCTGTCTATTTGAGATGAAATGAACATTGTAGACAGTTTTCAGCAAGTTGCAACATTGAAATGCAGAAATAACCACTTTTCCATAAACAAGCTCTAAATCAATATTTGCTGCACCCTGGAAGTATTTTGTTTTCAGAACTGTTTAAACTAAGATTATAGGGACACTGTGGACAATTTTCAGCAAGTTGCAGCATTGAAATACAGAAAACACTTTTTTCATAAGCAAGCTCTAAATCATGTTTGATGCACTCTGGAAGTATTTTGTTTGCAGAACTGTTGAAACTAGATTATAGGGACACTGTGGACAATTTTCAGCAAGTTGCAGCATTGAAATACAGAAATAACCACTTTTCCATAAACAAGCTCTAAATCATGTTTGATGCACTCTGGATGTCCAATTTTTGCTGTGCTGTCTATTTGAGAAGAAATGAACATTGTGGACAGTTTCAGCAAGTTGCAACATTGAAATGCAGAAATAACCACTTTTCCATAAACAAGCTCTAAATCATGTTTGATGCACTCTGGATGTCCAATTTTTGCTGTGCTGTCTATTTGAGATGAAATGAACATTGTAGACAATTTTCAGCAAGTTGCAGCATTGAAATACAGAAATAACCACTTTCCATAAACAAGCTCTAAATCAATATTTGCTGCACCCCTGAAAGTATTTTGTTTGCAGAACTGTTTAAACTAGATTATAGGGACACTGTGGACAATTTTCAGCAAGTTGCAGCATGAAATACAGAATAACCACTTTTCCATAAACAAGCTGTAACTCATGTTTGATGCACTCTGGATGTCCAATTTTTGCTGTGCTGTCTATTTGAGAAGAAATGAACATTGTGGACAGTTTTCAGCAAGTTGCAGCATTGAAATACAGAAATAACCACTTTTCCATAAACAAGCCTCTAAATCAATATTTGCTGCACCTGGAAGTATTTTATTTGCAGAACTGTTTAAACTAGATGATAGGAACACTGTGGACAATTTTCAGCAAGTTGCAGCATTGAAATACAGAAAACACTTTTTTTCCATAAACAAGCTCTAAATCATGTTTGATGCACTCTGGAAGTATTTGTTTGCAGAACTGTTGAAACTAGATTATAGGGACACTGTGGACAATTTTCAGCAAGTTGCAGCATTGAAATACAGAAATAACCACTTTTCCATAAACAAGCTCTAAATCATATTTGCTGCACCCTGGAAGTAATTTGTTTGCAGATGTTTAAACTAGATTATAGGGACACTGTGGACAATTTCAGCAAGTTGCAGCATTGAAATACAGAAAACACTTTTTTCATAAGCAAGCTCTAAATCATGTTTGATGCACTCTGGAAGTATTTTGTTTGCAGAACTGTTGAAACTAGATTATAGGGACACTGTGGACAATTTTCAGCAAGTTGCAGCATTGAAATACAGAAATAACCACTTTTCCATAAACAAGCTCTAAATCATGTTTGATGCACTCTGGATGTCCAATTTTGCTGTGCTGTCTATTTGAGAAGAAATGAACATTGTGGACAGTTTTCAGCAAGTTGCAACATGAAAATGCAGAAATAAACACTTTTCCATAAACAAGCTCTAAATCATGTTTGATGCACTCTGGAAGTCCAATTTTTGCTGTGCTGTTATTTGAGATGAAATGAACATTGTGGACAGTTTTCAGCAAGTTGCAACATTGAAATGCAGAAATAACCACTTTCCATAAACAAGCTCTAAATCAATATTTGCTGCACCTGGAAGTATTTTGTTTGCAGAACTGTTTAAACTAGATTATAGGGACACTGTGGACAATTTTCAGCAAGTTGCAGCATTGAAATACAGAAATAACCACTTTCCATAAACAAGCTCTAAATCAATATTGATGCACCTGAAAGTATTTTGTTTGCGAGAACTGTTGAACTAGATTATAGGGACATGTGGACAATTTTCAGCAAGTTTGCAGCATTAAATACAGAAAACACTTTTTTTCATAGCAAGCTCTAAATCATGTTTGATGCACACGGAAGTATTTTGTTTGCTGAACTGTTGAAACTAGATTTAGGGACACTGTGGACAATTTTTCAGCAAGTTGCAGCATGAAATACAGAAATAACCCACTTTTCCATAAACAAGCTCTAAATCATGTTTGATGCACTCTGGATGTCCAATTTTTGCGTGCTGTCTATTTGAGAAGAAATGAACATGTGGACAGTTTTCAGCACGTTGCAACATTGAAATGCAGAAATAACCACTTTTCCATAAACAAGCTCTAATCATGTTTGATGCACTCTGGATGTCCAATTTTTTGCTGTGCTGTCTATTGAGATGAAATGAACATTGTAGACAGTTTTCAGCAAGTTGCAACATTGAAATGCAGAAAGAAATAACACTTTTCCATAAACAAGCTCTAAATCAATATTTGCTGCACCCTGAAAGTATTTTGTTTCAGAACTGTTTTAAAACTAGATATAGGGAACAGTGGACAATTTTCAGCAAGTTGCAGCATTGAAATACAGAAATAACACTTTTTAAACAAGCTCTAAATCATGTTTGATGCACCTTGAAGTATTTTTTTGCAGAACTGTTTAAACTAGATTATAGGGACACTGTGGACAATTTCAGCAAGTGCAGCATTGAAATACAGAAATAACCACTTTCCATAAACAAGCTCTAAATCATGTTTGATGCACTCTGGAAGTAATTTTGTTTGCAGAACTATTTGAAACAGAAATAGACACTTGTGGACAATTTCAGCAAGTTGCAGCATTGAAATACAGAAATAACCACTTTTCCATAAACAAGCTCAAATCAATATTTGCTGCACCCTGGAAGTATTTTTTTGCAGAACTGCTGTTTAAACGAGATTATAGGGACAATGTGGACAATTTCAGCAAGTTGCAGCATTGAAATACAGAAAAACCACTTTTTTCATAAACAAGCTCTAAATCATGTTTGATGCACTCTGGAAGTATTTGTTTGCAGAAATGTTTAAACTAGATTATAGGGACACTGTGGACAATTTCAGCAAGTTGCAGCATTGAAATACAGAAATAACCACTTTTCCATAAACAAGCTCTAAATCATGTTTGATGCACTCTGGATGTCCATTTTTGCTGTGCTGTCTATTGAGAAGAAGAAATGAACATTGTGGACAGTTTTCAGCAAGTTGCAACATGAAATGCAGAAATAACCACTTTTTCATAAACAAGCTCTAAATCATGTTTGATGCACTCTGGAAGTATTTTTGCTGTGCTGTCTATTTGAGATGAATGAACACTGTGGACATTTTCAGCAAGTTGCAACATTGAAATACAGAAATAACACTTTTCCAATAACAAGCTCTAAATCAATATTGCTGCACCCTGAAAGTATTTGTTTGCAGAACTGTTTAAACTAGATTATAGGAACACTGTGGACATTTTCAGCAAGTTGCAGCTTGAAATACAGAAAAA
>NW_022263711.1:0-45107 GCF_002021735.2 Oncorhynchus kisutch
ATATAACATGGTCGCCTACTGGCTGTCACCACTTAAATACATGACAAAACAGTCACTATTTCATATATATATTTTATGATTTTTTTTGCCTAACACTGAAGTTTGAGAAACAGAGGTAAAATCACATATGTTCTATATCTCTCAACCAAAACCCATCTCCAAAACGGCAAAACGTGCAGTCAAAAACGTATTGACTAAACGCCCTTGAAAGAAATCAGCAACCAAGTTGTCCTTACCACAGACATGTCTGACTTCAAGGGGAAACTCCTGCAATATGAGACTCCAGCAAAGGAGTCGGCGGTTCATGGAGCTCGTCTTTTACAGGAAAATGAGAGGGGTTGTGATGGTATAGACCACTATAGTGGTAGAGGGTTATGATGGTATAGACCACCATAGTGGTAGAGAGTTATGATGGTATAGACCACTATAGTGGTAGAGGGTTATGATGGTATAGCCACTATAGTGGTAGAGGGTTATGATGGTATAGACCACTATAGTGGTAGAGGGTTATGATGGTATAGACCACTATAGTGGTAGAGAGTTATGATGGTATAGACCACCATAGTGTAGAGACCGATACATAAACCTTGAAGTGCTGAAGAGCCTGTACCAAAGCGAGCATCTCTTTCTCTATAGTGTATTAGTGTTTGTGATATGAGGCCCATTTCTTTGAAAAGTACCCCACAGCGTTGTTATCGTCTTTTGTAGGAGCACAGCCCCAGTTCCTACATCACTGGCATCGGTGTACAAACCAAATGGACGATGGAAATCCAGAGCAGCTGGCACCGGTGCAGAGACCAAAGGGTCTTAGTGTTTCATAACCTGAACAGAAGACAAAAGGTAGGAAAACAAACCATCAGGAGAGACAAAAGCAGACAAATCTTTGGCGATCTGAGTTAGAGAGGTCTGCCAATATCCCTTCAGCAGATCAAACTCTCTAGCGTATTTATCAGTACCAACACGGTCCACACAATCGTCGACCCTGGGCAAAGGGTACGAGTCAGACTTAGTCAAGACATTGAGTTTCTGAAAATCTGAACAAAACAGCAGAGACCAATCTGACACGGTGAATTCCACGAGCTGTTTCCATCTTGTGGAATGCCGTGCTCAAGCATGAACCCTACCTCACTGTGGAGCTTCTCTCTCTTTTCAGGATTCACTCAATAGGCATGTTGTTTGATTGGGGCATAGTCCACAACATCAATGTCATGCTTCAGTACATTTGTCTGAGTTGGCATATCTGAGAATAAACCCTGCTATTTTAAAAGCAATGCAACAATGTTGCCTTTTTCCTCCAGAGACCCGTGTGCCAAGTAGACATCAATGTTTTCTAGAGTATCTGAGTTACTTAACCGTCCAATAGGAACCGTGTGTATTGGACTTTCTTCGTGTTCTTTAGGAAGACTACAGTCTGACCTCTATCCCATGGAAGCACACACATTGTTTTAGTGACGTTTTCAGCTAACCCATCTGTATAAAAACATTCCTGAAAATATATTTGAGAGTACTAATGTTACTGTTCCCACTACAACAAAGAAATACTTAAATACATTAATTTTGGTTCTTGAAACGTGTTAATGAAATACTGTAGAATTCCATTCATTCCTATGGAGGACTGCTTGGCCTGAGGAGTGCCATATGGCGGCCGGTGGCTTCAAAGCCTCTCATTGGCCAATACATAGCATCAGCAATCCAGGGTTATATACAGTGCCTTGCGAATGTATTCGGCCCCCTTGAACTTTGCGACGTTTGCCACATTTCAAGCTACAAACATAAAGATATAAAACTGTATTTTTTGGTGAAGAATCAACAACAAGTGGGACACAATCATGAAGTGGAACGACATTTATTGGATATTCAAACTTTTTTAACAAATCAAAAACTGAAAAATTGGGCGTGCAAATTATTCAGCCCCCTTAAGTTAATACTTTGTAGCGATTGGTACACATTACACAGTTGATTTGATGTGCATTTTACATATTTATTGGACTTCGCTGCTGCATTTCTGTAAGTACTCTGGATGCATTCAATAAACAATGCGATATTCTTGGAAAAAGTTGGTAGGTGCAACATCAGGCAAAAAGGTACTAGGGTAAGTGCCCACACACACCGCTCCATTTTTTACATTTTACCAGGCAAGTCAGTTAAGAAGAAATTCATATTTACAATGACGGCTTACACCTGTCAAACCCAGACAACACTGTGCCAAAGTTGCGCTGCCCTATGGGACTCCCAATCACAGCCGGTTGTGATACAGCCTGGAATCAAACCAGGGTGTCTGTAGTGTGATGCCTCAAAGCACTGACATGCAGTGCATTAGACCGCTGCGCCACACTGGAGCCTAAAGTGCACAGATTCGAAGTTATTTCAATGCGCTTTTATGACTGAAAGAAGAGTGTTCAACTATAAAGGTGTTGTTTAGCTCTCCTATCTGTGCTGTTGAGGAACTAGAGCAAGAAAATGTGTAGTCGTTTTGGTTGGAAACAGCCCAGCATCCCCGCCATCACACTGTTGTTGTTTACGCAGTCCCAAAACGGTCCATTATAAATCACAATCTGGGTCTAGCTAAATATAAAAATACGATTTGACAGTGTTAGGCTTTCACAAGGCAATTCAGGAAAGCAGATCGTAATTTTGAGTACATTCAGATGCGTGGTTCGCAGCAAATTGTCTTCACAATACAACAAACAGACTCATCCTGTTCAGAACAACCCAGGATATATAAGCCATGTCATCCAAATATGTTATATTGGTTTGTTGTTAAGACAAACACAACAACATGTAGTGATGGAGCATTATTAAGACTGGCCAAAAAATGATGAACTGATGTACCACTGTCTGGTAGATTCAGATACACCATGTGACATCAACAGCATGTGTGGTTGGTTGGAAACAGGCAGGAAGTGTAACGAAAGTTCACAGTCAAGCTCAAGTCCAACTGAAAAGTTCAAGTTGCATTCTGCTACTCCAAAAGTCCCTAAAGTTAGAAAACTTGAAAGACTCAATACCAAAATGTGTCTATACTGTACTTTCAAAGATATCTTTTATGAAATAGTGTGGTCTCTGTGAATGACAGTGCAGGGAACCTCCTTCAGTGAATAAACCCAAACCTGGACTCAATGCAAAACAAATGCAGATCTAGTGATCAACCATCTCAGGAATACTGACCTGGGATCAAGTCTCCCTGTCCACATGACCTTATTCATTATGATCAAAAAGGATAAACAGATCCTAGATCAGCACTCCTGCACTGACACGTTTGATAAATATGGGCCCTGACTTTAGTCTGCTGGTGCAGCACTTTCTTTAGGTTTTACATACGTCTAAAATTTTACAGAAATTACAGAAGAAAGTGAAAGATGAAAATATGAAAGTTTGGTGTGAGAAAAAGAGAAGTGGAGGAGCTGTGTCAGAGTAATAAGAAGGAATCCACCTAACACTCCACGGTGGTACCATGTGACTTCTTAAAGTCCTATACAGTTTCTTGTAAACCACATGATCTTGGTTGACCTACAGTAGCCCCTACAATGCCTTACAACAACAGGCTAGCTACCCAGTTAGCAACAAGCACTCAGCAGGCAGGTGGCTCTACAACAGGCTAGCTCCCAGTTATCAACAAGCATTCAGCAGGCAGGTGGCTCTACAACAGGCTAGCTACCCAGTTAGCAACAAGCACTCAGCAGGCAGGTGGCTCTACAACTGGCTAGCTACCTAGTTAGCAACAAGCACTCAGCAGGCAAGTGGCTCTACAACAAGCTAGCTACCTAGTTAGCTACAAGCACTCACCAGGCAGTGGCTCTACAACAGGCTAGCTACCCAGTTAGCACTAGAAAAGGGTTACTGTAGGTCAGGACACAAACAGGGTTAGAAAGTTCAGAAAATGATTGGGCAGTGAGACAGCAGACTTGCTCACCGGCCTTACTGGCAGGGCGCCCACTTTCAGATACAAATCAACCCACCAGAGATGTAAATTACGTAATAGGCTAACGAGCATCTCTAACTTAAGCTAGCAACCGTAGAATAGACCACCAAGTCGCTGTAAATTCAGCAATCAACTCTACAATAGGTTAAATAAGGTACAGACATATTTTGATATTTAGCCTTCCAAGTTTTCTAAGCTTTAGATTTTTGGAGTAGCTGAACATTGAACCATTCATTTGAACCTAAATTATACCTTTGACCCCTGTAGCTCATGTGCTTGAGAGAGAGGGGATATGAAACACTACCATGCAGCATTCTGTAGCTTGAACTTTCAGTTTGACTTGAGCTTCACTTACTGCTTGTTATCCACATGTTACCTTGTATCTGAACCTACCACCTAGTGGTATATTAGTTCATAATTGTTTGGACAAATAATCGACAGGATATGCTGATGTTGACACGAAAGGTGGGGTCATTCAGATTATAAAAAAACATGTGGACACGTTACTCCAATCTTACATTTCATCCTCACTCAGTTCATCACGTTAAGTTTGTCTTAACAAACCAATATAACATATTTGGATGTATCCGTTTTCAACTCTCAAAGACTGTGGTAAGATTCATTTTGCATATTACACCAAATATGATCATTTTATGAGGTGTGTTTACTGTCTGATTCTTATGTAATATGTTAGTGTGTCTGGGGGACTAAACAGGTTCACCGTAAACTGGGTCAAAGGAACTTAACTATGTCAGATCCTGAAGTGTTCTTGATTTAGCTTGACCTGCATGTGTTGCAAGCTGGGTAGAGTTTGCACTTGGGACTATCCTTTTTTTGTCCTTTGTACTGGGTAAGCGATGTCAAACTCACCTCAAGTATTTGACTTGATGACACATAAGGCACAGATACAAATCTATACTAGAGCTGAAGTAACAGAGGAAAATATAGCATTTAACTTCTAGAAATGTAAGAGACAATCTATACAAACACAGGTGGAGAATCCAATAATGCAGACCATGGATATTGATGACGACACGTCTCCCAACAAGCCCAGTGTTACATTTTCAGGTATCAATTCAAGTACAAACACACAGCTTTTGTTCTTTACAATCCTGGATAATATAAATATTTGAACATTACCAGAGAGAGTTCAAAGATCTTACATGATCATTCCTGTGATTCAGCTAATTTTCAGTGGTGGAAGAGACCCTCTGGAGTTGCTGCAGTGTGTCTTGGGCTGCTGTGTGTTCTTCTATTGGCTGGGGATCTTAGGCCTGTTTGTCTACTGTAAGTTTAGAATGTTTCGACAGAAATGGCTTCAATGGTGTGATGGTTACACATATTTGAATAATTGATTAACCTTTCCCTTTTACAGATGGAGTCATTGATCATCACTACTCAACAGAGAGAGACCAACAGACCAGTTACAGCCTTCTGACTAAAGAAGGAGATCAGCAACCCAACAGCTATCATAACTTGACTAAAGAGGAAGACCATCTACAGACCAGTTATAACACCCTGACTAAAGAGAGAGACCAGTTTCAGAAAGAGAAAGACCAGATACAGACTAGTTACAACACTCTGACTAAAGAGAGAGACCAGCTACAGAGAAGCTATAACACCCTGACTAAAGAGAGAGACCAGCTACACACCAGTTACAACACCCCTGACTAAAGAGAGAGACCAGCTACAGAGCAGTTACAACACCCTGACTGAAGAGAGAGACCAGCTACAGAGCAGTTACAACAACCTGACTGAAGAGAGAGACCAGCTACAGAGCAGTTACAACAACCTGACTGAAGAGAGAGACCAGCTACAGAATAGTCTCACAACCAAAAGTAAGGAGAAATATCAGTTGCAGAATTCTCTCACCACACAAACACAGGAAAGTGATCAATTCAGAATAGCCTGAACAAAAAAAACTAAGGAGAGAGACCAGCTACAGAATAGTCTAAATACCAGGACCACAGAGAGAGACCAGCACAGAAAAGTCTAAATAACAGGACCACTGAGCGAGACCAGCTACAAAATAGCCTAAATACCAGGACTACAGAGAGAGACCAGCTACAAAATATTCTCATCACAAGGACCAAAGACAGGGATCAGCAGCAAAATAGTCTTAAAGTTATGACTGCTGAAAGAGATCTATTAAAGAATAGTCTTAACTCAAGGACAAAAGAGAGAGACCAGTTGCAGAATAGTCTAAATACCAGGACCACAGAGAAAAACCAGCTACAGAATAGTCTCACAACTAAAACTAAGGAGAGAGACCAGTTTGCAGAATAGTCTAATACCAGGACTGCAGAGAAAAACCAGCTACAGAATAGTCTCACAACCAAAACCTAAGGAGAGAGACCAGTTGCAGAATAGTCTAAATACCAGGACTGCAGAGAAAAACCAGCTACAGAATAGTCTCACAACCAAAACTAAGGAGAGAGACCAGTTGCAGAATAAGCTCACCACAATAACTCTGGAAAGAGACCAGTTACAGACCAGGCTTAAGTTCTATGGTGAGTGCAGTCTTTTATTCTCATAATTTAGAATTATAATTTCATTTCATACTTAGAAGAGATGTAATATATTTGTAGACTTTTAAATGCCTGCTGTTCTGTTGTGATTATCTCAGAGAAACCCTGTCTGGATGGATGGTGGAAGTTTGGCACCAGCTGTTATTTTCTCTCCTCCACGATGAAAGGAGCTGCGAGTGGTCAGAAGGAGTGCAGAACAATCGGTGCTGACTTGGTTATTATAAACAGCAGAGAAGACAGGTAATAGATAATACATTAGTAATACTATAATACTACTGTTTCATTATTATTGTTATTATTAAAAGTATTATTATTATCTATCTTCTCTGACTAGTATTCAACACTTGTAACCAATTGTATCACCAATGTTCATGTCACTGTCAATTTATAAAAATATACTTCCTGTCAGAAAAGCAGGTTTGCATGAGACCATATAGTATAACAGCTGAGGTTGCAACCTGATCTCATAGTTTCACATCAAAATTCTATGAAATCTGGATGAAAGTCTATTTTGATGCATCCGCGTGGTTACAGGGTTAAATTCAAATCAAAATCAAAATCATATCAAAGTTTATTTGTCACGTGCGATGAATACGACAGGTGTAGGACCTTACAGTGAAATGCTTACTTGCAGGCTCTAACCAATAGTTATATTGGTTAGAGCCTGCAAGTAAGCATTTCAAATAGTTATTTGGTGAACAATAGGTAAAGAAATAAAACAACAGTTAAAAGATAGGCTATATACAGTAGCGAGGCTATATACAGTAGCGAGGCTATATACAGTAGCGAGGCTATAAAAGTAGAGAGGCTATAAAAGTAGTGAGGCTACATACAGACAACCGGTTAGTCAGACTGATTGAGGTAGTATGTACATGTAGATATGGTTAAAGTGACTATGCATATATTATGAACCGAGAGTAGCAGTACCGTAAAAGAGGGGTTGACGGGTGGTAGGTGGTGGGTGGCGGGTGGCGGGACACAATGCAGATAGCCCGGTTAGCCACTGTGCTGGAGCACTGATTGGTCGGCCCTATTGAAGTAGTATGTACATGACTGTATAGTTAAAGTGACTATGCATATATGATAACAGAGAGCAGCAGCAGCGTAAAAAGAGGGGTTGGGGGGGAACACAATGTAAATAGTCCGGGTAGCCATTTGATTACCTGATCAGGAATCTTATGGCTTTGGGGTAAAAACTGTTGAGAAGCCTTTTTGTCCTAGACTAGGGTACCGCTTGCCATGCGGTAGTAGAGAGAACAGTCTATGACTGGGGTGGCTGGGGTCTTTGACAATTTTTAGGGCCTTCCTCTGACACCGCCTGGTGTAGAGGTCCCTGGATGGCAGGCAGCTTAGCCCCAGTGATGTACTGGGCTGTACGCACTACCCTCTGTAGTGCCTTGCGGTCAGATGCCGAGCAGTTGCCGTACCAGGCAGTGATGCAACCGGTCAGGATGCTCTCGATGTTGCAGCTGAAGAACCTTTTGAGGATCTCACGACCCATGCCAAATCTTTTTAGTGTCCTGAGGGGGAAAAGGCTTTGTCGTGCCCTCTTCACGAATGTCTTGGTGTGTTTGGACCATTCTAGTTTGTTGTTGATGTGGACACCAAGGAATTTGAAGCTCTCAACCTGCTCCACTACAGCCCCATCGATGAGAATGGGGCCGTGCTCTGTCCTCCTTTTCCTGTAGTCCACAAAAAATCTCCTTAGCCTTGGTTATGTTGAGGGATAGGTTGTTATTCTGGCACCACCCGGCCAGGTCTCTGACTTCCTCCCTATCGACTGTCCTCGTCGTTGTCGGTGATCAGGCCCTACCACCTGTTTTGTCATCTGCAAACTTAATGATGGTGTTGGAGTCATGCCTTGCCATTCAGTCGTGGGTGAACAGGGACACCAGGAGGGGACTCAGCAAGCACCCCAGAGGAGCTCCAGTGTTAAGGATCAGCGTGGCAGATGTGTTGCTACCTACCCTCACCACCTGGGGGTGGCCTGTCAGGAAAGTCCAGGATCCAGTTGCAGAGGGAGGTGTTTAGTCCCAGGATCCTTAGCTTAGTGATGAGCTTTTGAGGGTACTATGGTGTTGAACGCAGAGCTGTAGTCAACGAATAGCATTCTCACTCATAGGTGTTCCTTTTGTCCAGGTGGGAAAGGGCAGTGTGGAGTGCAATAGAGATTGCATCATCTGTGGATCTGTTTGGCCGGTTATGACATTGGAGTGGGTATAGGATTTCTGAGATAATTGTGTTGATGTGAGCCATTACCAACCTTTCAAACACATCATGGGTACAACGTGAGTGCTACTCGTCTGTAGTCATTTAGGCAGGTTGCCTTTGTGTTATTGGGCACAGGGACTATAGTGGTCTGCTTGAAACATGTTGGTATTAATCAGGGACATGGTGAACATGTCAGTGAAGACACCTGCCAGTTGGTCAGCACATGCCCGGAGCACACGTCCTGGTAATCCGTCTGGTCCCTCAGCCTTGTGTATTCTGTGTGGTTACAGGGTTAATTCTGTGTGGTTACAGGGTTAATTCTGTGTGGTTACACGGTTAATTCTGTGTGGTTACAGGGTTAATTCTGTGTGGTTACAGGGTTATTTCTGTGTGGTTACACGGTTAATTCTGTGTACTTACAGGGTTAATTCTGTGTGGTTACAGGGTTATAACCGAAACAATTCAAATGGTTAGTGGTTAGGGGTTAAGGTTAAGGTTAGAGCTATGGGTTGGGGTAGATTTAAACTGCTTAGGGGTAGGTGTGGACAACATCCGGTGAAATTGCAGAGCGCGAAATTCAAAATACGGAAGTTGTAATATTAAACATTCATGAAAATACAAGTGTCATACATGATTCTTTAGCTTAGAATCTTGGTAATCGAACCACGTTGTCCAAATTACAATAGGCTTTATGGCGAAAGCATAGCATTTGATTGTCTGAGGACAGCGCCCCGCACACATTCAGCAGTAACATTTTTTCCAAAGCAGCACTGTCGACACAAAAACCGAAATAGCGATAAAATAAATCACTCACCTTTGAAGGTCTTCATCTTTTTGCAATCCAAAGCGTCCCTGTTACACAAAGAATGGGCGTTTTGTTCGATAAAGTCCTTCTTCATATCCCAAAATGTTTTGTTATTTGGAGTGTTTGATGTAGAAATCCACCTGTTCCAACTCCCCAACATGCCTACAAAGGAATCTAAAGTTACCTGTAAACTTCAAACAACATTTCTAATCCAACCTCAGGTAACCTAATATGTAATTAATCGATACAATTTCAGACGGAATATACTGTGTTCATACTGGAGAAAAAGAACGAGGAGCGCGCACTCAGTTATGCGCACCAAAAGACTAGAGACCTTCTGAGGGATACTTCGAAAAACTACAAATACTTCTTCATTTTTCAAAAAACAAGCATGAAACAATTTCTAAAGACTGTTGACATCTAGTGGAAGCCATAGGGAACTGTCAATCTGGGTCCCAATTTTTTGGCTTACCCATAGAAAAGCATTGAAAAGTCCAATGACCTCAAAAAATATTTTCCTGGATGGATTGTCCTCGGGGTTTCGCTTGCCAAATCAGTTCTGTTATACCCACAGACAATATTTTAACAGTTTTAGAAACTTCAGAGTGTTGTCTATCCAATGCATACCCTAGCTTCTGAGCCTGAGTAACAGGCAGTTTACTTTGGGCACGTTTGTCATCCAAACGTCAAAATACTGCCCCCTACCCCTATGAAGTTAGAACAACAATTATTCAACACAACACAATCAAGTACTCTCCCAGCTTGCTAGATCATTGTGAACTGCCTTATTGCAGTCGTCAGGGCTGCAACAACTACATTATACTACATTATACTACTACTACTACTACTACTATTAGACTACTACTACTACTATTAGACTACTACTACTATACTACTACTACTACTATTAGACTACTACTACTATTAGACTACTACTACTATTAGACTACTACTACTACTATTAGACTACTACTACTATTAGACTACTACTACTATTAGACTACTACTACTACTATTAGACTACTACTACTACTATTAGACTACTACTACTATTAGACTACTACTACTATTAGACTACTACTACTATTAGACTACTACTACTATTAGACTACTACTACTATTAGACTACTACTACTACTATTAGACTACTACTACTACTATTAGACTACTACTACTATACTACTACTACTACTATTAGACTACTACTACTATTAGACTACTACTACTATTAGACTACTACTACTACTATTAGACTACTACTACTATTAGACTACTACTACTATTAGACTAATACTACTACTATTAGACTACTACTACTACTATTAGACTACTACTACTATACTACTACTACTACTATTAGACTACTACTACTATTAGACTACTACTACTATTAGACTACTACTACTATTAGACTACTACTACTATTAGACTACTACTACTACTATTAGACTACTACTACTATTAGACTACTACTACTATTAGACTACTACTACTATTAGACTACTACTACTATTAGACTACTACTACTATTAGACTACTACTACTATTAGACTACTACTACTACTATTAGACTACTACTACTACTATTAGACTACTACTACTACTATTAGACTACTACTACTACTATTAGACTACCACTACTACTATTAGACTACTACTACTACTATTAGACTACTACTACTACTATTAGACTACTACTACTATTAGACTACTACTACTATTAGACTACTACTACTACTATTAGACTACTACTACTATTAGACTACTACTACTACTATTAGACTACTACTACTACTATTAGACTACTACTACTACTATTAGACTACTACTACTATTAGACTACTACTACTATTAGACTACTACTACTATTAGACTACTACTACTATTAGACTACTACTACTATTAGACTACTACTACTATTAGACTACTACTACTATTAGACTACTACTACTACTACTACTACTACTATTAGACTACTACTACTATTAGACTACTACTACTATTAGACTACTACTACTATTAGACTACTACTACTATTAGACTACTACTACTATTAGACTACTACTACTATTAGACTACTACTACTATTAGACTACTACTACTACTATTAGACTACTACTACTATTAGACTACTACTACTATTAGACTACTACTACTACTACTACTACTACTACTACTAGACTACTACTACTATTAGACTACTACTACTATTAGACTACTACTACTATTAGACTACTACTACTACTATTAGACTACTACTACTACTATTAGACTACTACTACTATTAGACTACTACTACTACTATTAGACTACTACTACTATTAGACTACTACTACTATTAGACTACTACTACTATTAGACTACTACTACTATTAGACTACTACTACTACTACTATTAGACTACTACTACTACTATTAGACTACTACTACTATTAGACTACTACTACTACTATTAGACTACTACTACTACTATTAGACTACTACTACTATTAGACTACTACTACTACTATTAGACTACTACTACTATTAGACTACTACTACTATTAGACTACTACTACTATTAGACTACTACTACTACTATTAGACTACTACTACTATTAGACTACTACTACTATTAGACTACTACTACTACTATTAGACTACTACTACTATTAGACTACTACTACTATTAGACTACTACTACTATTAGACTACTACTACTACTATTAGACTACTACTACTACTATTAGACTACTACTACTATTATACTACTACTACTATTAGACTACTACTACTATTAGACTACTACTACTATTAGACTACTACTACTATTAGACTACTACTACTATTAGACTACTACTACTATTAGACTACTACTACTATTAGACTACTACTACTATTAGACTACTACTACTATTAGACTACTACTACTACTATTAGACTACTACTACTATTAGACTACTACTACTATTAGACTACTACTACTACTATTAGACTACTACTACTACTATTAGACTACTACTACTATTAGACTACTACTACTATTAGACTACTACTACTATTAGACTACTACTACTATTAGACTACTACTACTATTAGACTACTACTACTATTAGACTACTACTACTATTAGACTACTACTACTACTATTAGACTACTACTACTACTATTAGACTACTACTACTATTAGACTACTACTACTATTAGACTACTACTACTATTAGACTACTACTACTACTATTAGACTACTACTACTATTAGACTACTACTACTATTAGACTACTACTACTATTAGACTACTACTACTATTAGACTACTACTACTATTAGACTACTACTACTATTAGACTACTACTACTACTATTAGACTACTACTACTACTATTAGACTACTACTACTACTATTAGACTACCACTACTACTATTAGACTACTACTACTACTATTAGACTACTACTACTATTAGACTACTACTACTATTAGACTACTACTACTATTAGACTACTACTACTACTATTAGACTACTACTACTATTAGACTACTACTACTACTATTAGACTACTACTACTACTATTAGACTACTACTACTACTATTAGACTACTACTACTATTAGACTACTACTACTATTAGACTACTACTACTATTAGACTACTACTACTACTACTACTACTACTATTAGACTACTACTACTATTAGACTACTACTACTATTAGACTACTACTACTATTAGACTACTACTACTATTAGACTACTACTACTATTAGACTACTACTACTATTAGACTACTACTACTATTAGACTACTACTACTATTAGACTACTACTACTACTATTAGACTACTACTACTATTAGACTACTACTACTATTAGACTACTACTACTACTACTACTACTACTACTATTAGACTACTACTACTATTAGACTACTACTACTATTAGACTACTACTACTATTAGACTACTACTACTACTATTAGACTACTACTACTACTATTAGACTACTACTACTATTAGACTACTACTACTACTATTAGACTACTACTACTATTAGACTACTACTACTATTAGACTACTACTACTATTAGACTACTACTACTATTAGACTACTACTACTACTACTATTAGACTACTACTACTACTATTAGACTACTACTACTATTAGACTACTACTACTATTAGACTACTACTACTACTATTAGACTACTACTACTACTATTAGACTACTACTACTATTAGACTACTACTACTACTATTAGACTACTACTACTATTAGACTACTACTAATATTAGACTACTACTACTATTAGACTACTACTACTACTATTAGACTACTACTACTATTAGACTACTACTACTATTAGACTACTACTACTACTATTAGACTACTACTACTACTATTAGACTACTACTACTATTAGACTACTACTACTATTAGACTACTACTACTATTAGACTACTACTACTACTATTAGACTACTACTACTACTATTAGACTACTACTACTATTATACTACTACTACTATTAGACTACTACTACTATTAGACTACTACTACTATTAGACTACTACTACTATTAGACTACTACTACTATTAGACTACTACTACTATTAGACTACTACTACTATTAGACTACTACTACTATTAGACTACTACTACTATTAGACTACTACTACTATTAGACTACTACTACTATTAGACTACTACTACTACTATTAGACTACTACTACTATTAGACTACTACTACTATTAGACTACTACTACTACTATTAGACTACTACTACTACTATTAGACTACTACTACAATTAGACTACTACTACTATTAGACTACTACTACTATTAGACTACTACTACTATTAGACTACTACTACTACTAGTAGACTACTACTACTACTATTAGACTACTACTACTATTAGACTACTACTACTATTAGACTACTACTACTACTATTAGACTACTACTACTATTAGACTACTACTACTATTAGACTACTACTACTACTATTAGACTACTACTACTATTAGACTACTACTACTATTAGACTACTACTACTATTAGACTACTACTACTATTAGACTACTATTACTATTAGACTACTACTACTACTATTAGACTACTACTACTATTAGACTACTACTACTATTAGACTACTACTACTACTATTAGACTACTACTACTATTAGACTACTACTACTATTAGACTACTACTACTACTATTAGACTACTACTACTATTAGACTACTACTACTATTAGACTACTACTACTATTAGACTACTACTACTATTAGACTACTACTACTACTATTAGACTACTACTACTATTAGACTACTACTACTATTAGACTACTACTACTATTAGACTACTACTACTATTAGACTACTACTACTACTATTAGACTACTACTACTACTATTAGACTACTACTACTATTAGACTACTACTACTATTAGACTACTACTACTACTATTAGACTACTACTACTATTAGACTACTACTACTATTAGACTACTACTACTATTAGACTACTACTACTACTATTATACTACTACTACTATTAGACTACTACTACTACTATTAGACTACCACTACTACTATTAGACTACTACTACTACTATTAGACTACTACTACTATTAGACTACTACTACTATTAGACTACTACTACTATTAGACTACTACTACTATTAGACTACTACTACTATTAGACTACTACTACTATTAGACTACTACTACTATTAGACTACTACTACTATTAGACTACTACTACTATTAGACTACTACTACTATTAGACTACTACTACTATTAGACTACTACTACTACTATTAGACTACTACTACTATTAGACTACTACTACTATTAGACTACTACTACTACTACTACTACTACTACTATTAGACTACTACTACTATTAGACTACTACTACTATTAGACTACTACTACTATTAGACTACTACTACTACTATTAGACTACTACTACTACTATTAGACTACTACTACTATTAGACTACTACTACTACTATTAGACTACTACTACTATTAGACTACTACTACTATTAGACTACTACTACTATTAGACTACTACTACTACTACTATTAGACTACTACTACTACTATTAGACTACTACTACTATTAGACTACTACTACTATTAGACTACTACTACTACTATTAGACTACTACTACTACTATTAGACTACTACTACTATTAGACTACTACTACTACTATTAGACTACTACTACTATTAGACTACTACTACTATTAGACTACTACTACTATTAGACTACTACTACTACTATTAGACTACTACTACTATTAGACTACTACTACTATTAGACTACTACTACTACTATTAGACTACTACTACTACTATTAGACTACTACTACTATTAGACTACTACTATTATTAGACTACTACTACTATTAGACTACTACTACTACTATTAGACTACTACTACTACTATTAGACTACTACTACTATTATACTACTACTACTATTAGACTACTACTACTATTAGACTACTACTACTATTAGACTACTACTACTATTAGACTACTACTACTATTAGACTACTACTACTATTAGACTACTACTACTATTAGACTACTACTACTATTAGACTACTACTACTATTAGACTACTACTACTATTAGACTACTACTACTACTATTAGACTACTACTACTATTAGACTACTACTACTATTAGACTACTACTACTACTATTAGACTACTACTACTACTATTAGACTACTACTACTATTAGACTACTACTACTATTAGACTACTACTACTATTAGACTACTACTACTATTAGACTACTACTACTATTAGACTACTACTACTACTATTAGACTACTACTACTACTATTAGACTACTACTACTATTAGACTACTACTACTATTAGACTACTACTACTACTATTAGACTACTACTACTATTAGACTACTACTACTATTAGACTACTACTACTACTATTAGACTACTACTACTATTAGACTACTACTACTATTAGACTACTACTACTATTAGACTACTACTACTATTAGACTACTACTACTATTAGACTACTATTACTATTAGACTACTACTACTACTATTAGACTACTACTATAGACTACTACTACTATTAGACTACTACTACTACTATTAGACTACTACTACTATTAGACTACTACTACTAGTAGACTACGACTACTACTATTAGACTACTACTACTATTAGACTACTACTACTATTAGACTACTACTACTATTAGACTACTACTACTATTAGACTACTACTACTATTAGACTAACTACTACTATTAGACTACTACTACTATTAGACTACTACTACTATTAGACTACTACTACTATTAGACTACTACTACTACTATTAGACTACTACTACTACTATTAGACTACTACTACTATTAGACTACTACTACTATAGACTACTACTACTATTAGACTACTTACTACTATTAGACTACTACTACTATTAGACTACTACTACTATTAGACTACTACTACTACTATTATACTACTACTTAGACACTACACTATTATACTACTACTACTATTAGACTACTACTACTATTAGACTACTACTACTATTAGACTACTACTACTATTAGACTACTACTACTATTAGACTACTACTACTACTATTAGACTACTACTACTACTATTAGACTACTACTACTATTAGACTACTACTACTATTAGACTACTACTACTATTAGACTACTACTACTACTATTAGACTACTACTACTATTATACTACTACTACTATTAGACTACTACTACTATTAGACTACTACTACTACTATTATACTACTACTACTATTAGACTACTACTACTATTATACTACTACTACTATTAGACTACTACTACTATTAGACTACTACTACTACTATTAGACTACTACTACTATTAGACTACTACTACTACTATTAGACTACTACTACTATTAGACTACTACTACTATTAGACTACTACTACTATTAGACTACTACTACTATTAGACTACTACTACTATTTGACTACTACTACTATTAGACTACTACTACTATTAGACTACTACTACTATTAGACTACTACTACTATTAGACTACTACTACTATTAGACTACTACTACTATTTAGACTACTACTACTATTAGACTACTACTACTACTATTAGACTACTACTACTATTAGACTACTACTACTATTAGACTACTACTACTATTAGACTACTACTACTACTATTTATAAAATGTAAAAGTGTTTATCTGCTGTGGAGATGAAATAATGGCCATTGTTTTTCATCCACAATTATATCATAGATATTTATCCATGGATTTAAGAAGAATGTCTGGATTGGAATATATAAAGAATACGGAATCTGGAAGTGGGTTGACAAAACACCGTTTAACACTGCGTAAGTGAACTGGGTATCTCTGTTGTAATAAATTACTTTATACAGCCAGATAATCTTGTCCTCAGCCAGCTCTCTCCCTCTCTGTCGAATGGTAACAACTGAGCCTGGGGACTAGGTTATCTCTCTCCCTCTCTGTCGAATGGTAACAACTGAGCCTGGGGACTAGGTTATCTCTCTCCCTCTCTGTCGAATGGTAACAACTGACCCTGGGGACTAGGTTATCTCTCTCCCTCTCTGTAGAATGGTAACAACTGCCTGGGGACTAGGTTATCTCTCTCCCTCTCTGTCGAATGGTAACAACTGCCTGGGGACTAGGTTATCTCTCTCCCTCTCTGTCGAATGGTAACAACTGCCTGGGGACTAGGTTATCTCTCTCCCTCTCTGTCGAATGGTAACAACTGAGTCTGGGGACTAGGTTAACTGTCTGATTCTCTCTGTAGAATGGTAACAACTGAGCCTGGGGACTAGGTTAACTGTCTGATTCTCTCTGTAGAATGGTAACAACTGAGTCTGGGGACTAGGTCAACTGTCTGATTCTCTCTGTAGAATGGTAACAACTGAGCCTGGGGACTATGTTAACTGTCTGATTCTCTCTGTAGAATGGTAACAACTGAGTCTGGGGACTAGGTCAACTGTCTGATTCTCTCTGTAGAATGGTAACAACTGAGCCTGGGGACTATGTTAACTGTCTGATTCTCTCTGTAGAATGGTAACAACTGAGCCTGGGGACTAGGTTAACTGTCTGATTCTCTCTGTATAATGGTAACAACTGAGCCTGGGGACTAGGTTAACTGTCTGATTCTCTCTGTAGAATGGTAACAACTGAGCCTGGGGACTAGGTTAACTGTCTGATTCTCTCTGTAGAATGGTAACAACTGAGCCTGGGGACTAGGTTAACTGTCTGATTCTCTCTGTAGAATGGTAACAACTGAGCCTGGGGACTAGGTTAACTGTCTGATTCTCTCTGTAGAATGGTAACAACTGACCCTGGGGACTAGGTTAACTGTCTGATTCTCTCTGTAGAATGGTAACAACTGAGCCTGGGGACTAGGTTAACTGTCTGATTCTCTATGTAGAATGGTAACAACTGAGCCTGGGGACTAGGTTAACTGTCTGATTCTCTCTGTAGAATGGTAACAACTGAGCCTGGGGACTAGGTTAACTGTCTGATTCTCTCTGTAGAATGGTAACAACTGAGCCTGGGGACTAGGTTAACTGTCTGATTCTCTCTGTAGAATGGTAACAACTGAGCCTGGGGACTAGGTTAACTGTCTGATTCTCTCTGTAGAATGGTAACAACTGAGCCTGGGGACTAGGTTAACTGTCTGATTCTCTCTGTAGAATGGTAACAACTGAGCCTGGGGACTAGGTTAACTGTCTGATTCTCTCTGTAGAATGGTAACAACTGACCCTGGGGACTAGGTTAACTGTCTGATTCTCTCTGTAGAATGGTAACAACTGAGCCTGGGGACTAGGTTAACTGTCTGATTCTCTATGTAGAATGGTAACAACTGAGCCTGGGGACTAGGTTAACTGTCTGATTCTCTCTGTAGAATGGTAACAACTGAGCCTGGGGACTAGGTTAACTGTCTGATTCTCTCTGTAGAATGGTAACAACTGAGCCTGGGGACTAGGTTAACTGTCTGATTCTCTCTGTAGAATGGTAACAACTGAGCCTGGGGACTAGGTTAACTGTCTGATTCTCTATGTAGAATGGTAACAACTGAGCCTGGGGACTAGGTTAACTGTCTGATTCTCTCTGTAGAATGGTAACAACTGAGCCTGGGGACTAGGTTAACTGTCTGATTCTCTCTGTAGAATGGTAACAACTGAGCCTGGGGACTAGGTTAACTGTCTGATTCTCTCTGTAGAATGGTAACAACTGAGCCTGGGGACTAGGTTAACTGTCTGATTCTCTCTGTAGAATGGTAACAACTGAGCCTGGGGACTAGGTTAACTGTCTGATTCTCTCTGTCGAATGGTAACAACTGAGCCTGGGGACTAGGTTAACTGTCTGATTCTCTCTGTAGAATGGTAACAACTGAGCCTGGGGACTAGGTTAACTGTCTGATTCTCTCTGTCGAATGGTAACAACTGAGCCTGGGGACTAGGTTAACAGTCTGATTCTCTCTGTAGAATGGTAACAACTGAGCCTGGGGACTAGGTTAACTGTCTGATTCTCTCTGTATAATGGTAACAACTGAGCCTGGGGACTAGGTTAACAGTCTGATTCTCTCTGTAGAATGGTAACAACTGAGCCTGGGGACTAGGTTAACTGTCTGATTCTCTCTGTAGAATGGTAACAACTGAGCCTGGGGACTAGGTTAACAGTCTGATTCTCTCTGTAGAATGGTAACAACTGAGCCTGGGGACTAGGTTAACTGTCTGATTCTCTCTGTATAATGGTAACAACTGAGCCTGGGGACTAGGTTAACAGTCTGATTCTCTCTGTCGAATGGTAACAACTGAGCCTGGGGACTAGGTTAACTGTCTGATTCTCTCTGTATAATGGTAACAACTGAGCCTGGGGACTAGGTTAACTGTCTGATTCTCTCTGTATAATGGTAACAACTGAGCCTGGGGACTAGGTTAACTGTCTGATTCTCTCTGTAGAATGGTAACAACTGAGCCTGGGGACTAGGTTAACTGTCTGATTCTCTCTGTAGAATGGTAACAACTGAGCCTGGGGACTAGGTTAACTGTCTGATTCTCTCTGTAGAATGGTAACAACTGAGCCTGGGGACTAGGTTAACTGTCTGATTCTCTCTGTAGAATGGTAACAACTGTGCCTGGGGACTAGGTTAACTGTCTGATTCTCTCTGTAGAATGGTAACAACTGAGCCTGGGGACTAGGTTAACTGTCTGATTCTCTCTGTCGAATGGTAACAACTGAGCCTGGGGACTAGGTTAACTGTCTGATTCTCTCTGTAGAATGGTAACAACTGAGCCTGGGGACTAGGTTAACTGTCTGATTCTCTCTGTAGAATGGTAACAACTGAGCCTGGGGACTAGGTTAACTGTCTGATTCTCTCTGTAGAATGGTAACAACTGAGCCTGGGGACTAGGTTAACTGTCTGATTCTCTATGTAGAATGGTAACAACTGAGCCTGGGGACTAGATTAACTGTCTGATTCTCTCTGTCGAATGGTAACAACTGAGCCTGGGGACTAGGTTAACTGTCTGATTCTCTCTGTAGAATGGTAACAACTGAGCCTGGGGACTAGGTTAACTGTCTGATTCTCTCTGTCGAATGGTAACAACTGAGCCTGGGGACTAGGTTAACTGTCTGATTCTCTCTGTCGAATGGTAACAACTGAGCCTGGGGACTAGGTTAACTGTCTGATTCTCTCTGTCGAATGGTAACAACTGAGCCTGGGGACTAGGTTAACTGTCTGATTCTCTCTGTAGAATGGTAACAACTGAGCCTGGGGACTAGGTTAACTGTCTGATTCTCTCTGTATAATGGTAACAACTGAGCCTGGGGACTAGGTTAACTGTCTGATTCTCTATGTAGAATGGTAACAACTGAGCCTGGGGACTAGGTTAACTGTCTGATTCTCTCTGTAGAATGGTAACAACTGAGCCTGGGGACTAGGTTAACTGTCTGATTCTCTATGTAGAATGGTAACAACTGAGCCTGGGGACTAGGTTAACTGTCTGATTCTCTCTGTATAATGGTAACAACTGAGCCTGGGGACTAGGTTAACTGTCTGATTCTCTATGTAGAATGGTAACAACTGAGCCTGGGGACTAGGTTAACTGTCTGATTCTCTCTGTAGAATGGTAACAACTGAGCCTGGGGACTAGGTTAACTGTCTGATTCTCTATGTAGAATGGTAACATCTGAGCCTGGGGACTAGGTTAACTGTCTGATTCTCTCTGTAGAATGGTAACAACTAAGCCTGGGGACTAGGTTAACTGTCTGATTCTCTCTGTAGAATGGTAACAACTGAGCCTGGGGACTAGGTTAACTGTCTGATTCTCTATGTAGAATGGTAACAACTGAGCCTGGGGACTAGGTTAACTGTCTGATTCTCTATGTAGAATGGTAACAACTGAGCCTGGGGACTAGGTTAACTGTCTGATTCTCTCTGTAGAATGGTAACAACTGAGCCTGGGGACTAGGTTAACTGTCTGATTCTCTATGTAGAATGGTAACATCTGAGCCTGGGGACTAGGTTAACTGTCTGATTCTCTCTGTAGAATGGTAACATCTGAGCCTGGGGACTAGGTTAACTGTCTGATTCTCTATGTAGAATGGTAACAACTGAGCCTGGGGACTAGGTTAACTGTCTGATTCTCTATGTAGAATGGTAACAACTGAGCCTGGGGACTAGGTTAACTGTCTGATTCTCTATGTAGAATGGTAACAACTGACCCTGGGGACTAGGTTAACTGTCTGATTCTCTCTATATAATGGTAACAACTGAGCCTGGGGACTAGGTTAACTGTCTGATTCTCTATGTAGAATGGTAACAACTGACCCTGGGGACTAGGTTAACTGTCTGATTCTCTCTGTAGAATGGTAACAACTGAGCCTGGGGACTAGGTTAACTGTCTGATTCTCTCTATATAATGGTAACAACTGACCCTGGGGACTAGGTTAACTGTCTGATTCTCTCTGTAGAATGGTAACAACTGAGCCTGGGGACTAGGTTAACTGTCTGATTCTCTCTGTAGAATGGTAACAACTGACCCTGGGGACTAGGTTAACTGTCTGATTCTCTCTGTAGAATGGTAACAACTGAGCCTGGGGACTAGGTTAACTGTCTGATTCTCTCTGTAGAATGGTAACAACTGAGCCTGGGGACTAGGTTAACTGTCTGATTCTCTCTGTAGAATGGTAACAACTGAGCCTGGGGACTAGGTTAACTGTCTGATTCTCTCTGTAGAATGGTAACAACTGAGCCTGGGGACTAGGTTAACTGTCTGATTCTCTATGTAGAATGGTAACAACTGAACCTGGGGACTAGGTTAACTCTCTGATTCTCTCTGTAGAATGGATAACAACTGAGATTGGGGACTAGGTTAACTGTCTGATTCTCTCTATATAATGGTAACAACAGCCTGGGGACTAGGTTAACTGTCTGAATCTCTCTATATAATGGTAACAACAGCCTGGGGACTAGGTTAACTGTCTGATTCTCTATGTAGAATGGTTACAACTGAGCCTGGGGACTAGGTTAACTGTCTGATTCTCTCTGTATAATGGTAACAACTGAGCCTGGGGACTAGGTTAACCATCTGATTCTCTCTGTAGAACGGTAACAACTGAGCCTGGGGACTAGGTTAACTGTCTGATTCTCTCTGTAGAATGGTAACAACTGAGCCTGGGGACTAGGTTAACTGTCTGATTCTCTCTGTAGAATGGTAACATCTGAGCCTGGGGACTAGGTTAACTGTCTGATTCTCTCTGTAGAATGGTAAGAACTGAGCCTGGGCACTAGGTTAACTCTCTGATTCTCTATGTTGTATTGGATGATTTTCAACTCTGATTCTCTGTGTTGTTTATAGCTATTGGATGGAAGGGGAACCAAATAACATCCATGGCGAGTGTGTTGAGATCTCACAGACGGCATCAGACCCATTGAAGAGTTGGAAGGCTGCAACATGTACCTCAAATTACTTGGTGTGTGAAAAACCGTTCACACCGTAGTCTAATTATAATAGCTACTGTAACCCCATATCTCATGGAGTTGTTCTGGTTTTCACTGTTAGGCTTAAACTGTTTCTGTTTCTATGTGTAACTACATTGAAAGATGTATTCATGTCTTTAAAGACTCCAGAGCTATGTGCAGTGTGTCCACCATTCATCAGGCCCAGGGGAGTGGAACTGTGGTCTTATAGGCTGTGGTTTATCATTCTTTTTCTTTACCATATTTACTATTTTTACCACTATGGTGTGCACATAACAATCTAACAACTGTTTTCATTTCAAAACTTATTCAAGTTTTTACAGCTATCAATCCATTTGAAATGCAGCAGTGTTCTATGTTTGCTTCCATTCTGTTCCATATGTTCCATGTGTTCATTCTACTGATTAAATACATCTATATACTGTGATCCAGGTATGTAATTTACTTGTCAGGTATACTGTATTACTAAGTATTATAATGTACTAATTGTAACTCCAGTGTTTTCCTTCTTAATGGTGTCAGTTAATAGCACAGTAAAAATACTTTAGTTAATAGATAGAAAATAGTTCTTATCAGTAAAGTTATCGCAGTACCAGAATTGACCACTAAATGTGTTGTGTCATGCATGGACATATGACCAGAGAATGTATTCACAAAGCGTCCCAGAGTAAGTGCTGATCAAGAAACAGTTTTTTTCTTTGCCCTCTCTCTCGTAATGTTAGTATATATTTTTTGCTTAGCTTACCCAGTACAAAGGAACCAATGGGATAGTCCCAAAAGTGTGAACTCTGCCCAACCAGCAACACAACACTGCTGTTGGATAAAATATTCACATTTAAAACATCTGTGCAGTATTCTGTAGCGACACATACTACCCGTTTCCAACCACTTACACATGTTCAGGATAAACCCAAATGAACCATGTTACCTTGTATCTGAACCCACTGTCCAATGGTACGTTAGTTCATTATTGTTTGGCCAAATAAGGTAACTGATATCCTGATGTTGACACATAATGTAGGGTGTTTAAACTTTTAAACACACGTTACTCCAATCTTACATTTCACTCGGCACATTTTGCTACGTTTGTATTATTTACAAACCAATATATCACAGTTGGATGCATCTGTTTTCACTTCTCAAAGACTTATTTTCTCCATTTCACCAGATATGATCATTTTCTGCATTCTCTAGTTGCGCCGGGATTGGCTCAGTGTCCTGTCACACATGGGACACTATGTCACCACAAAATCTACAGGGAGAGCTCGAACATTCAAGCCCATTTCATGCTGCCTTAGATTTACATTAGAAGTGCCCATCCAAGAAGGCTCAAGGTCATTGGCCACAGATAAAAATGACATCAAATCACATTACATCTACCGTAGCTTTGATTGGACATCATACTTTCAAAATCTTATCTATCAAGCTGGACAAGCAGTCATCATCATGAATCACGTCCACAATCTACTGGCAAATCCTTTTCAATCCTTGTCATATGAACAGAAATGATAAATTAAACGTATCAGTGCTCATCGGTCATTGGACATAAACATTCCACAACAAGTTGGAAATCACAAATTCAACAATGAGTGGTTCAGAAGGAATCAGTGGCTAACAGCAAGTGTTGCATAGCAATAACTAGCCTGCTATTCAGTGGAGAGGGTGTGTGTGGTCCAAGTCTGGGTTTAAGGGTCTCTTTTCCAACCTTAAAAGGATAAACACACATGCAACAACATGGGCCAGAAAAGGTTGAAAACATTGTCCATGCTGTCAATCCAGCATGACTTCTGCCAAGTTCAAAACAACTGGAAACTCGGAACTGGGAAATCTCAGACTTGAGTGAGTTCAAGACAAATGGGACATTGGAAAAAAACAAGCTCCGACTGGGAAAATACATTTTGAACAGTCATCTAACTCGTAATTCAATGTCGGGAACTATGGCCTCTTTCTAGATCTCCGACCTGAAGATCACTGACGTCATGATTCAACCTTGTTTTTTTCAGAGTTCCCAGTTGTCTTGAAAGCACCGTAAATCCAAGATAAATCCAAGATAAATCCAAGACTTTCCCACAAGAAGGACCCCCGCGCCACCTTACTGTTCAAGAGAGCACAGCACAACAAGGTGAGTCCAAAAATGTCTTGTATGCTGCTGCATAAATTATGTTATATGCCAGGGAGATATGTATACTGTATCTAAGAAAGTAACACTAAGTGTATGTTGTGTAGAAAGCTGTTAGTAGCCCATGTGCCTCACCCTAAAAATGTGGTCCCTTTCCCCCTCATAACTTAGCCTACTGTTCTGACTTGGTGGTGCACATGTAGCCTATAGCCTGTTTTAGAGAAATGTCATCATCGAATATTGTAAGACCTTTCATTGTCTGCTTATACATCTCCTTTATTTATCCTACCGTTCTGACTTGGAGTACAGTGCGAACACTGGAAGAACGGACCATGTTCTGAATTTTGTCACTGTACATTTCAAAAGTGCTGAACAAACAGTTATATTGACTACGATCGAAGTTACGGAATGCCTCTTATCTGCTCATCATTCCCTTATGCTGTAGTTTGTACATCTCAATTGTCAGTAGAAACCACATTTGTTTAAGCAAGTCAGCCATATCAGCTTAGTTTTTTTTAAAGGCAGTAAATGAGGCTGAATGAACTGTTTCGCTGCCAGACAAGGCTTTCCTGATTGGGAGGTATAGCAGTGGTTCACCCCTCAATCGCAATCACACTGCACACTGCCCTAACCCATCTGGACAAGAGGAATGCCTATGTAAGAATGCTGTTCATCGATTACAGCTCAGCATTCAATACCATAGTACCCTCCAAACTCATCAATAAGCTCGAGACCCTGGATCTCGACCCCGCCCTGTGCAATTGGGTCCTGGACTTTCTGACGGGCCACCCCCAGGTGGTGAGGGTAGGAAACAACATCTCCACCCCGCTGAACCTCAACACTGGGGCCCTACAAGGGTGCATTCTCAGCCCTCTCCTGTACTCAATGTTCACCCATGACTGCGTGGCCATAAACGCCTCCAACTCAATCATCAAGTTTGTAGACGATACTACAGTGCTAGGCTTGATTACCAACAACGACGAGACGGCCTACAGGGAGGAGGTGAGGGCCCTCGGAGTGTGGTGTCAGGAATATAACCTCACACTCAACGTCAACAAAACAAAGGAGATGTTCGTGGACTTCAGGAAACAGCAGAAGGAGCACCCCCCTATCCACATTGATGGGACAGTAGTGGAGAAGGTAGAAAGTTAAGTTCCTCGGCGTACACATCACGGACAAACTGAAATTGTCCACCCACACAGACAGCGTGGTGAAAATCACGCAACAGCGCCTCTTCAACCTCAGGAGGCTGAAGAAATGAGGCTTGTCACCAAAAACATTAACAAACTTTTACAGATGCACAATCAAGAGCATCCTGTCGGGCTGTATCACTGCTTGGTACAGCAACTGCTCCGCCCACAACCGTAAGGCTCTCCAGAGGGTAGTGAGGTCTGCACAACCTATCACCGGGTGCAAACTACCTGCCCTCCAGTACACCTACACCACCCGATGTCACAGGAAGTCCATAAAGATCATCAAGAACAACAACCACCCGAGCCACTGCCTGTTCACCCCGCTATCATCCAGAAGGCGAGGTCAGTACAGGTGCATCAAAGCAGGGACCAAGAGACTGAAAAACAGCTTCTATCTCAAGGCCATCAGACTGTTAAACAGCCATCACTAATATTGAGTGGCTGCTGCCAACGTACAGACTCAATCTCTAGCCACTTTAATAATTAATAATTGAATGTAATAAATGTATCAATAGTCACTTAATAAACAATGCCACTTCATATAATGTTTACATACCCTACATTACTCATCTCATATACTGTACTCTATACCATCAACTGCATCTTGCCTATGCCGTTTGGCCATCGCTCATCCATATATTTATATGTACATATTCTCATTCATTCCTTTACACTTGTGTGTATAAGGTAGTTGTTGTTAAATTGTTAGATTACTTGTTAGATATTACTTCACGGTCGGAACAAGAAGCACAAGCATTTCTCTACACTCGCATTAACATCTGCTAACCACGTGGATGTGACCAATAGGTGTTGGGACTCTGCTGTTGGGACAGCTTTGTGTGCACCGTTTGTCACCATTATAGTACAGTTAGTGTATTGTTTAGTGGCTTTGCTGGCATGCATCAACATTTTATATATATGTTTGCCCCCCCCATGCTAAAATCTGCCCCCCCCCCTCATGCTAAAATCTGCCCCTCCCCATGCTAAAATCTTCCCCCCATGCTAAAATCTGCCCCCCCATGCTAAAATCTGCCCCCCCATGCTAAAATCTGCCCCCCCCATGCTAAAATCTGCCCCCCCCCCATGCTAAAATCTGCCCCCCCCCCCATGCTAAAATCTGTTTAATAAAAAGAAAATGTGTCTCCAGACATATTTGGGAAACTGAACGAACTGAACAAAAGTATCCAGGAGAAATACTAAAACATTCTCCAGATGACCGAGTCAGTGGATTCAGAGGAAACAATTCATATTGGAGAGAGTCTTTCAAAAACGAACCCCTTTCCCTCGACTGTGCAGTTTTCTAACAGACAACAGCATCAGTAAGTGTCCCACACGAGTGATGACTGCTCACCTCCAACACTTGGAGGAGCCCTTTGGGATCTACTTCCCAATCCGAAGTCAGTTGACTTGCCGATAAGTGAAATCAGACAGCTGATGGAGCTGTCATGTGACTGAATGCTGCAGACAATGCATTCAGGGGTCAATGTATCACTGGATGAGTGTCAACAAGATACATACCCAGCATTGTTAAAATAACAGTTGTAATTCAATCTGAGCATACTAATTCACACCCTAAAAGAAGACGAGGTTCCAATGTAGTCCATGAAGAGGTAGTCCATGAAGAGGTAGTCCATGAAGAGGTAGTCCATGAAGAGGTAGTCCGTGAAGAGGTAGTCCATGAAGAGGTAGTCCATGAAGAGGTAGTCCATGAAGAGGTAGTCCATGAAGAGGTAGGTCTATTAGAATGATGGGCACAGCTATTCTACTGTACTATTACAAACAGCAGTAACTACTGTTCACATTTTTCAAAAGTGAAGACTGAAATCCAGCTTTGTAGAATCCGGTTTATCTTGTCACAAAGTGTCCTGGTTCAATTATATTCAGTTTCAGAGAAAATAGAGTGTCAAATAGTGACTACAAAATCCAAGTAAAAACCAAGGAAAACAGCAGGAAGTGAAGTCAATGTACTCTGTCTTTGTTCCACCGTGATTTGACTGCAGTTACTGTGGTTTGTCTTGGTTTTCTGTCAGGCTCCGAGTTCAGGTCAAACCAATCATGACACCATCAGACACACCATGAGACAGCCAGTGATCCCCAGAATAAAGATGGCACATTCCCACAGGATATTTATGGTTGATCTCTCATTGAAATGTAAATGACCAGTTAATGGTAAGATAGCAAACAAAGTATGTAAAAGTCAGCTAACATTATGCAACTGACAGCATTGTAACTATATTTATACAAAGTCAAATATTTCTTAAGTTTAAACATTCGCCATGATTGAATAGTTCTTACCTTATACTGAAACAATGCTTGAGGTTTACTTCAATACAACATTCACAACATGAAAACATGGCTACATAAAACCATTAAATACATCTAGAATGTAGTTAGAACTCTCAAACTGTTTCCATCAAACAGAAAAACAACAAGAAAGATGATTAACACATTTATATTTCAGATCCTATACTTTGCATTTACCCATACAGTTGTTTAAGGTCATTCAATGGCAGAGTGCAGTATCAGGGTTTTAGGGGTCATTAGGTTAATCCAACTTGTTGTTTTTCGGGGCGGCAGGTAACCTGGTTAGAGCGTTGGACTAGTAATCGAAAGGTTGCAAGGTTGAATCCCCAAACGGACAAGGTAAAAATCTACGGTTCTGCCCCTGTACAAGGCAGTTAACCCATTGTTCCTAGGCCGTCATTGAAAATAATAATTTGTTCTTAACTGACTTGCCTAGTTAAATAAAGGTCAAATTAAACAAATCTGTGTGCATGGTTTTGTACCAAATTACTGCATAGTAAGATAATAGTCCCTCAGTGGATTATCACTTATCTACCTACAACATATTTTTCTATACAGCCAAATCATTTTAAAGGGCCAATCCCCAGTTCAAACAATAACAAAGAGGACACCCCGCCTCTGTTTTGGTAAAAAGGTTAAGGTCTGGGCCTCGATAAATGTAACCACTCTCAAATTAATAGACAAAGCTATGGGTGCAAGGACTGACCATCCATGATGTCAACAGTAAGGTCTATACAGTGTACTTTTACATTTACATAGTTTACAAACATTGGAGTCAAACTTACTGCTTGGGCAGTGCACTACCCTGAAGGAGCAGAGCCGTACACTATATATACAAAAGTTTGTGGACACCTCTCCAAATTAGGAGATTTGGCTATTTCAGCCACACCAGTTGCTGACAGGTCGAACACAGAGCCACGTAATTTCCATAGACAAACATTGGCAGTAGAATGGCCTTACTGAAGAGCTCAGTAACTTTCATGGTGGCACTGTCATAGGATGCCACCTTTCTAACAAGTCAGTTTGTCAAATTTCTGTAGTGGAAATGCCTAGGAGCAACAACTGCTCAGCCGCAAAGTGGTAGGCCACACAAGCTCACAGAATTCGACTGCCGAGTGCTGGAGCGCATAGCTCGTAAAAATTGTCTGTCCTCGGTTGCAACACTCACTACCTAGTTCTAAACTGCCTCTGCAAGCAACTTTAGCACAATACCTGTTTTTTCAGGAGCTTCATTAAATGCATTTCTGTGCAGCCACACACAAGACAAAGATCACCATGTGCAATGCCAAGCGTCGGCTGGAGTGGCGTAAAGCTAGCCGCCATTGGACTTTGGAGCAGTGGAAATACGTTCTCTGGAGTGATGAATCTCGTTTCACCATCTAGCAGTCGGACGGACGAATCTGGGTTTGGCGGATGCCAGGAGAGCGGTACCTGCCCCAATGCATAGTGTCAATTGTAAAGTTTAGTGGAGGAGGAATAATGGTCTTGGACTGTTTTTCATGGTTCAGGTTAGGCCCATTAGTTCCAGTGAAGGGAAATCTTAAATCTACACAATATAATGACATTCTAGACGATTCTGTGCTTCAAACTTTGTGGCAACAGTTTGGGGAAGGCACTTTCCTGTTTCAGCATGACAATGCCCCGTGCACAAAGCGAGGCCCAAACATAAATAATTTGTTGAGATCGGTGTGGAAGAACTTGACTGGCCTGCACAGAGCCCTTACCTCAACCCCATCGAACACCATCGGGATGAATTGGAACGCTGACTGCGAGCCAGGCATCATCATCCAACATCAGGGCCGACCTCACTAATACTCTTGCGGCTGAATGGAAGCAAGTCCCCGCAGCAATGTTCCAACATCTAGTCGAAAGCCTCCCAGAGTAGAGGCTGTTATAGTAGCAAAGGGGGGACAAACTCCAATTTAATGCCCATGATTTTGGAATGAGATGTTTGATGAGCAGGTGTCCACATACTTTTGGTCATGTAATGTATATTGCCAAGCTTATATTTTCGGATTTAACAAGTGACATGAGTAAGTGATCATACCTTTCACCTGGATTCACCTGGTCAGTCTGTTATGGAAATAGCAGGTGTTCATAATCTTTAGTACACTCAGTGTAAATGCCTCATGAGCTTATTTCTAATGTCATCCTCATAGAGACCCAAAAAATAAGCTTGGTTTGCTCAAATGTTTGTTTAGTTCTACTGTCGTAACTATAGAGACCAAAATATACTCTTGTTTTGCTCCAATGTTTGTTATGTTCTACATTAGTAACCATAGAGACCCAACATATGAGTTTGTTTTGCTCCAATGTTAGCTTAGTTCTACTGTCTTAACTTTTTTGGGATAGGGAGCAGCATTTTCACTTTTGGATGAATAGCGTGCCCAGAATGAACTGCCTCCTACTCTGTCCCAGATGCTAATATATGCATATTATTATTACTATTGGATAGAAAACACTCTGCAGTTTCTAAAACTGTTTGAATGATGTCTGTGAGCATAACAGAACTCATATGGCAGGCAAAAACCTAAGAAAAAATCCAAACAGGAAGTGAGAATTCTGAGGCTAGTCGATTTTCAACTCATCGCCTATTGAAATCCCTGTGGTATATGGATCTGTTTGCACTTCCTACGCCTTCCACTAGATGTCAACAGTCTGTAGAACATTGAATGAAGCTTATACTGTGATGTTGAGCCGGATGGGAGCTGTTTCAGTCAGTGGTCTGGCAGAGAGCCGGGTCACACGCATTTCACATGGTAGCGACTTGCGTTCCATTACTTCTACAGACACAAAGGAATTCTCCGGTTGGAACGTTATTGAATATTTAGGATAACAACATCCGAAAGATTGATTCTCTACTTCGTTTGACAAGTTTATTCGACCTGTAATATAACTTTTTTGAAGTTTTCGTCCGATGTCAGTCGGGACCTGCACAAGCGTTTGGATATGTTTACTAAAACGCTAACAAAAGTATCTACTTGGACATAAATAACGGACATTATCGAACAAAACCACAATTTATTGTGGACCTAGGATTCCTGGTAGTGCATTCTGATGAAGATCATCAAAGGGAATATTTATATTGTAATTTCTGATTTATGTTGACTCCAATATGGCGGATAAAACAAATAATAATTCTGAACTCAGATTATTGCATGGTTTGCTTTATCCGTAAAGTTTTTAAAAAATCTGACACAGCGGTTGCATTAAGAACAAGTGTGTCTTTAATTCTATGTAAAACATGTATCTTTCATCAAAGTTTATGATGAGTATTTATTTGATTTGATGTGGCTCTCTGCAATTTTTCCGGATATTTTGGAGGCATTTCTGAACATGGCGCCAATGCAAACTAAAATTTTTGGATATAAATATGCACATTATCGAACAAAACATACATGTATTGTGTTGCATGATGTCCTATGAGTGTCATCTGATGAAGATCATCAAAGGTTAGTGATTCATTTTATCTCTATTTCTGCTTTTTGTGACTCCTATCTTTGGCTGGAAAAATGGCTGTGTTTTTCTCTGGCTATGTACTGACCTAACATAATTGTTTGGTGTGCTTTCACCGTAAATCCTTTTTGAAATCAGACATGTTGGCTAGATTCACAACAAGTGTAGCTTTAATTTGGTGTCTTTCATGTGTGATGTCATGAAAGTTTGTTTTTTAATAGTAATTTATTTGAATTTGGCGCTCTGCATTTTTACTGGCTTTTGGCCAAGTGGGACGTTAGCGTCCCACATATCCCAGAGAGGCTTTAACCTTAGAGACCCAAAATATGAGCTTGTTTTGCTCCAATGTTTGCTTAGTTCTACTGTCGTGCCCCGTAGAGACCCAAAATATAAGCTTGATTTGCTCCAATGTTATATTGATGCTTTGCTTGGGCAGTGCGCCAACCTGAAGGAGCAGACCCTATAATAGCCCAGACTTGCATTATTCGTTTTGATCTATGACCCCCACAAGCGTCACGGGACTCGAGTGAAGTCGGTACCACCAATCTGCCAAATTCTGTCTGTAGAGTCTGAACAGTTTGGGTTACACACTAATATGACCCCTTTGTAGAAAGATGAGGCTCACATGAACAAATATAGTATAAGAACACACACAAGCTTCACAAGACTCGTGTGAAGGAAGTCCGAAACCAGTTTAAAAAATGAAAGGAAGTAATATATATGGCGGTAGTTTAGTGCCTAAATAAATACATTAATGTGGCAAAAATATATAATTATTTCCAGATCTTCCCTATATCGCTCAGATAAAGGGCAGAATGTATAAACAAACTTCCTTTAGATTTTTTATTACATTTTTTACAGATTTTACATGTATGAATCTGTTATTCAATGCGTTTCAATGGGCTAATAGCAGTAAGGTCAAATTCAATGTTTTACCAAATAATATACAGTTGAAGTCGGAAGTTTACATATACTTAGGTTGGAGTCATTAAAACTCATTTTTCAACCACTCCACACATTTCTTCAAACTACAGTTCTGCCAAGTCGGTTAGGACATCTACTTTGTGCATGACACAAGTCATTTTTCCAACAGCTGTTTACAGACAGATTATTTCACAGATAATTCACTGTTTCACAATTCCAGTGGTTCAGAAGTTTACATACACTAAGTTGACTGTGCCTTAAAACCTGTTGGGGCCAGGGGTTTCGACAACATCCGGTGAAACAAAAAACTTTTTTTTAACTATCATATTTTCACAAATTCAACACACCAAATTAAAGCTGCATTTCTTGTTAATCTAGCCATGGTGTCAGATTTTAAAAAGGCTTTACGGCGAAAGCAAACAACACTATTATCTGAGGCTAGCACCCCATCAAACAAGCACAGAAAATCATATTTCATCCCGCCAGGTGAGACACAAAACTCAGAAATAAATATAAATCATGACTTACCTTTGAAGATCTTCTTTTGTTGGCACTCCAATATGTCCCACAAACATCATAAATGGTCCTTTTGTTCGATTAAATCCATCGTTATATATCCAAAGTGTCCATTAAGTTGGCGCGTTTGATATTTGTGGGCAGAACTGAAAAAGCATGTGCGAGCAAGGAGACCTACAAACCGGATTCAGTTACACCAGCTCTGTCAGGAGGAATGGGTCAAAATTCACCCAACTTATTTTGGGAAGCTTGTGGAAGGCTACCCGAAACGTTTGACACAAGTTAAAACAATTTAAAGGCAATGCTACCAAATATGAATTGAGTGTATGTAAACTTCTGACCCACTGGGAATGTGATGAAAGAAATAAAAGCTGAAATAAATAATTATCTCTACTATTATTCTAACATTTAACATTCTTAAAATAAAGTGGTGATCCTTACTAACTCCTCCTAACTGACCTTAAACAGTTAATTTTTATGAGGATTAAATGTCAGTAATTGTGAAAAACTGAGTTTAAATGTATTTGGCTAAGGTGTATGTAAACTTCCGACTTCAACTGTATATATAGAATAATTTATTTAAATGGCGTTATTACATTAAACAAAATGTTTAATCATTTTGATACTACAGGAAATAGGTTGACTGCTATGTTAAACAACAACAGTCATGGCTGCCTTGGTTGTCAACATCCTTGTGGCTGTTGAAGTCTTTTTACCGTAGAAAAACAGGAATCCCTAAAGTTGTTGCTGGTGAGGCATACGGCATGCAAGGGTGGGGCAACTGCTCCTGCCCCTGAACTAGACAGACTGGAACAACCTCCGTGATTTACAAGAAATCACCTGACTGTCTAGAAAAGGAAAACCTTCAAACTAAAGGTGACCTATCACTTCATGAAGTACAACTTGGCCCCACAACACTATATACCATCAGCTGACAATCCTCCCGCAGACATACAACTCCAGATACCCAACTCAACAGGCAGGTAAGGACGTCTATAAAGTCACTATTACAAGACACAAGCCTGATACAATAAATGGGTGTTTTGTCTTTCTAAATCGACATGAAATGAAGTATGACTTTTGTAAAGGCTATATGCAACTTATTTTTTACATATCTGTATGGTGTTAAGATATAGATGGGAGGGGTTGAATGGAGCTGAAGGGTGGGACGAATAACAACAAGAGAAGTAACGTAAAATATACTGTGTCCGTAAAATGCTTTGGTTCAGAACTTTTGTGAAACAGCACCGTTAAAAATATATGGCAAATAGAAATCAAACTGGATGGACATCAGAATTAGATGGGAGAGGTTGAGGAAGGACATAACTAAAAACAAACTACATTAAACTAAATATAACTATTGTAAATTAGATTGCGTCTGTAAAATGTATATAGTATGTATTAGCTGGAAATAGAAGCCTAAGTGTTGTTGTTCATTAATTTACTCCAATTAGAGGAGGGGTGGTAGGGTTGTGGCAAAACAATCAAATTAAAATATATTTAAATACATGTGTATATGTATTTATATGTATGCATGTAGGTACAGTGCATTTGGAAAGTATTCAGACCCCTTGACTTTTTCCACATTTTGTGACGTTACAACCTTATTCTAAAATTAAATACATTTTTCCCTCATCAATCTACACACAATACCCCATAATGACAAAGTGAAAACAGGTTTTTAGAAATATTTGCAAATGTCATAAATATTTTTTTTAAACAATACCTTATTTACATAAGTATTCAGACCCTTTACCATGAGACTCGAAATTGAGCTTCAATTGAAACTTGATGTTTCAACAACTTTATTAGAGTCCACATGTGGTAAATTAAATTGATTGGACATGATTTGGAAAGGCATACACCTGTCTATATAAGGTCCCACATTTGACAGGGCATGTCAGAAAAAAAAACAAGCCAAGAGGTTGAAATAATTGTTCGTAGAGCTCCGAAATAGGATTGTGTTGAGGCACAGATCTGGGAAAGGGTACCATCAAATGTCTGCAGCATTGAAGGTCCCCAAGTACACAGTGGCCTCCATCATTCTTAAATGGAAGAAGTTTGGAACCACCAAGACTCTTCTTAGAGCTGGCCGCCTGGCCAAACTGAGCAATCGGGGGAGAAGAGCCTTGGTCAGGGAGGTGACCAAGAATTCAATGGTCGATCTGAGAGAGCTCCAGAGTTCCTCTGTGGAGATGGGAGAACCATCTCTGCAACACTCCACCAATAAGGTCTTTGTGATAGGGTGGCCAGACAGAAGACGTTCCTCAGTAAAAGGCACATAACAGCATGCTTGGAGTTTGCCAAAAGGCACCTAAAGACTCCCAATATTGAACTCTTTGGCCTGAATGCCAATCGTCACATCTGTAGGAAACCTGGCACCATCCCTATGGTGAAGCATGGTAGTGGCAGCATCATGCTGTGGGGATGTTTTTCAGCAGCAGGCACTTGGAGACTAGTCAGAATTGAGGCAAAGATTAACATAGCAAAGTATAGAGAGATCATTGATGAAAACTTGCTCCAGAGTGCTCAGGACCTCAAACTGAGGCAAAGCTTCACCTTCCAACAGGACAACGACCCTAAGCACACAGCCAAGACAATGCAGGAGTGGCTACGGGACAAGTCTCTGCATGTCCTGGAGTTGCCCAGTCAGAGCCCGGACTTGAACCCTATCGAACATCTACGGAGTGACCTGTTTTTGCTTTGTCATTATGGGGTATTGTGTGTAGATTGTTGGGAAAAAACAATTGAATCAATTTTAGAATAAGGCTAAAAACTAAAGGGGTCTGAATGCACTGTATATGTGTATATGTGACTCACCACCTGGATTCAATCTTATGTTGCAAAATGTTAAATGTTTTTTTTTACATTGGATAAATTAGAGACTCAGAGCTACAAAATGGTATATCATACACTGCACTTGAGGAACAATGGGAAAGTAGTTCTGCTTTGAAAGTTTATAAACTCACTTTTGAGAGAATGTCTTTGGTATCTAGTGAAGAGCTTTTCTTTGTCTACATCCATTCAGCATCGTTCACACCCTCTTAAGCTTTAGCCCCAGCCATCTCGCTGTGCTCTCGGAGCGTGCACTTGACGCTCTTGACGCTTCTGGTTAGATAAACGTTTACTGACACCAGCCATATTCAACGGGTGTTGTACACACGTGACATTACGTTAGCTAACAAGCCAGCCAGCTAACGTTAGCTAGTTAAACAACAATGAGCAGTGCCAAAATGCCACAGTGCAGTGAGCTAACCAACCAGGTTCAATGTTAGCTAGCTAACATTAGGCTCTAACAATAAAAGAAAACTGCTCTGGGATACGAATAATAACGTTAGCTAGAGAGCCAGACAGCGAACGTTAGCTAGCTAACAGTACACGTTAGCTTAAGACATATAGCTAGCTAGCTAGGTAAACAACGTACCTAGCTAGGTAAACAAAGTGTAGGTTCACACACATCACTTAACGTTAGCTAACGAGCCAGCCAGCTAGCGCTAGCTAGTTAAACAACAATGAACACAGTGCCAACAATGCCACAGTGCTGGGATCTAACCAATCAGGTTCAATGTTAGCTAGCTAACATTAAGCTCTAACTAGCAAAGCAAACGGCTCTGGTATACTAATAGTAACGTTAGCTATGGAGCCAGCCAGCAAACGTTAGCTAGCTAACTGTACACTTTAGATTGAAATGAAACCACTTTCTGTCAAAATTAGAAACATGTAATATCTGAAAATGTAGCTAGCTAACGCTAGACAATCTTAACTGTATACATCATCATGCATGATTGACGTGTCTCCCTGTCAGGAATGCCATACCATGGTAGCCTTTAGATTGAAGATGTAATCCAGAGACAGACGAAGCCTACTATATGGCAGACCAATCCAAACTCTTCTCTCGGCATATCCAGCCCACTCATTGTCTCAGCCAATCATGGCTAGTGGGAAGGTAGCTCCCTTTATCCGTGGCTTTACCAACAAGGCTCGTAATTTAACAACTGTATTCGTATTTACCAATGACATACACGTTTGTTATTAAGGCACATGAAAGTTCACATGTTCAAGAAGGCATTTCTGCCAAAAAATAATTTTTATAAAAAACGTTTATTTACGTTCAAATTGCTCTCCTGTGAGGTTGTGACTTGCGACATTCACCTAGTTTCCTGCATCGGGTCACATATGTATATACAGTATCAGTCAACAGTTTGGACACACCTACTCATTCAAATGTTTTTCTATATTTTTATCTATTTTAAACATTGATTCTTCAAAATAGCCACCCTTTGCCATCATGATGTAGGCATTATGATGTAGGCATTATGATGTAGGCATTATGATGTAGGCATTATGATGTAGGCATTATGATGTAGGCATTATGATGTAGGCATTATGATGTAGGCATTATGATATAGGCATTATGATGTAGGCATTATGATGTAGGCATTATGATGTAGGCATTATGATGTAGGCATTATGATGTAGGCATTATGATGTAGGCATTATGATGTAGGCATTATGATGTAGGCATTATGATGTAGGCATTATGATGTAGGCATTATGATGTAGGCATTATGATGTAGGCATTATGATGTAGGCATTATGATGTAGGCATTATGATGTAGGCATTATGATGTAGGCATTATGATGTAGGCATTATGATGTAGGCATTATGATGTAGGCATTATGATATAGGCATTATGATGTAGGCATTATGATGTAGGCATTATGATGTAGGCATTATGATGTAGGCATTATGATGTAGGCATTATGATGTAGGCATTATGATTTAGGCATTATGATGTAGGCATTATGATGTAGGCATTATGATATAGGCATTATGATGTAGGCATTCTAATGTTGATATTTTTACCATTCCTAAAAGGGACTAATATGGTCTTCAATATTTAATACACATTCTGCACTTGTGATTCTGCCTGGTAAAGAATTCAACACTGTGAGCCTGCACTATAAATACTCGTTCACCTTTTTAACTGTATTAGATATGTCAAGGGAATCTTTGGAAGACAGTTTTGTAATATACCTACAGTTCTGCTAAATATTTAGGAGGGTTCGGCTCCTCTTCCCGTGCAGTAGTGTCTGAGCATTGTCGGCATCCCCCTTGGCTGTGGTCTCGGGGGAAACAAATCAGGCAAGAACAATCGTGATCAGACTCCCACCTCAGGAACACACCCAGATTGACGTCGAAATTGGACGTCTATCCATGTCCTGAGGACGTCGGAAAATGCTTTAAAAAGTGTCCACTAGTGCTATTGAGTGCTATTACCATCAATTAAGCTTGAGTTTAGCGGAATGTTGCATGTTCAATCCCTGGTTTTGCTCCCTGGTTTTATTTGAACCATGTCCCAAAATGTGAGCCTTACTTTAATCACTTGGAATGAGTACCAAAACGTAATGTTTTATCCCTATCCCAAAACGTACCCCTAACCTTAACCTAGGGGTTCCCAAACTTTTTGGCCCACAACCCCATTTTGAGATATGCAAATTCCTGTGCCTCCAACCATATGTACAATTTTTATGTAATTAACAGCCAATATCATATCATACTTTTACATTGGGGCTATGACAGTCAATTACAAATTAGTGTGACATAATGTCTCTTATCTCACCACCACTAATGAGATGGGTGTGGCTTGATGCATGTCATGTCGGAGCTTCTCAAAGTCAGGGGGTGTGGTCAACAGTGCTCACCTCATCTCTCCTGTCACATCCAACCTGGATTGACATTTGTTTTAATGCGTATGAGAGCACTGAATCAGCGTACCATGGGTTTTAATGCTCGGAGGGAGACGGCACAGTATTCCCTTTGAGTCAGGAATCCAGAAGTCCTCCATAGTGACTCGTTAATGCTTTGAATGCAGCATTCGGTGACATGACAGCTCAATCAGCTGTTCAATTTCACTGTACATGTACCTGCATGTCAACTGAGCCAGGATCACAGTTAAATGGATGTCACTGATTCGGTCAATCATCTGTAGAACTTTGTTATATTTCACCTGCATGCTTGTATTCAGTTTGTTCAGTTTCCCAAATATGTCTGTAGGCAAGGAGACACATTTTCTTTTCATTACATAGAAAGTCAACAAAGCCTGTTTTTTATTTTTTACATCCATTGCGAATAACAATTCCAACACTCCCCCTCGATAACCACCAAGCCTCGGTGTGAATAGAATAATGTCATGCTCTAATGCCATATATCCACATAGTTTTGCAAACAGGCGTGCACAATGTAGTTTACAATCAAAGTTACCTGTTGAACTTCTGCATATATCAGAGTTCTGCGCTTTTGCTGCTAGTTGCTGTCGGTGTATCCATTATAACTCAGTGGGTGTATCATACGCTCATAACTAGAGTGTAGAGGCCTGCCCTCCGTCTCGTAATAGATGGAGCCCCATCTGTGCAATAGCCCACCATTCTTTCCCATGGAAACTGTTTTTTTTTGTCAATATAGCCACGTAGCACACTGAACCGTTTCATGCTCGGGAATCGAGAGACAGAACAATATGTTCTTGTGAATAGCATCCCTCGACATGTAGCGAACATTAGTCAATGCATCTCGGCCCTCACAGCCAATGTTCATTTGGATGGCATAAGGTGGGGAGTTGAGTCGTTCAGTCAGTTTCCTATTGATTGCTAGAAATAGCACCAATTATTAGTTTCACAGTGTTTTCTGACGAAGGTATTGATGCCAGTTTGTGCCTCTGCCTCCCCACACATTGTTTTCACCATATTAGTGTGACACCCTGACCGTAGTATCCTTTGTTTTCTTTATTATTTTGGTTAGGTCGGGGTGTGACATGGGTGATGTATGTGTTTTTGGACTGTCTAGGGGTTTTGTAGGTTTATGGGGTTGTTTACCATCTAGGTGTTTATGTATGTCTATGGTTGCCTAGATTGGTTCTCAATTAGAGGCAGCTGTTTTTCGTTGTCTCTGATTGGGAACCATATTCAGGCAGCCATATTCTTTGGGTATTTCGTGGGTTATTATCTATGTCTATGTGTAGTTGCCTGTGTCTGCACTGTTTATATATATATATAGCGTCACGTTTGTTGTTTTGTAAGTTTGTTTTAGTGTTCTTTCTTCATTAAATATATAACATGTATTCATATCACGCTGCGCCTTGGTCTCCTCCATTCAACAAACGTGAAAATTAGTGTGCACTTTCATAGCTTAGTGGGCTTAGCCATTCAGCGTGGGAATGACTCAAGTGCAACGGTCAAGTGTGGCTTTTTCCCACTATCTGAGGGCGCTCTGGTTTAATTTAAACTTTTAGAATTAATACATTTTAATTTCAATTTGTTTAGGGTTGACCACTGATTTAGAAAGACTAAGACGATATAATTTACCCCATTTTCATATAAGTGTGTGTCAAATCGGAAGGCCTGTTGTCTGGACCTCTGGCAGTCTCTATGGGGGTGCCACAGGGTTCAATTCTTGGGCAGACTCTTTTTTCAGTATACATCAATGATGTCGCTCTTGCTGCTGGTGATTCTCTGATCCACCTCTACACAGACGACACCATTCTGTATACCTCTGGCCCGATGCTGAATGAAGAGCTCTTCACTAGATACCAACACATTCAAAGGCGATTTTCTGAAAAGTGAGTTTACAAGATGATCAACTTTCAAAGCAGAATTGCTTTCGCATTGGTCCTCAAATGCAGTGTATGATATACCAGTTTGTAGCTCTGAGTCTCTACTTCTATATAAGTACAAAACATAATTTGTTGCTACATAAGACCGAATCCAGGTGATGAGTCACACATAGTATTGTACATAAGCATACATGCAGAAAGTGGTTCTTATGCAGAATGAACATATGCATTGTTTCATTGTTGTGTATTGTGTCTTTATCCAAAGCCGTCGGAAAACGTGTGGCGAGACCCCATTTGCTCCAGTACTTTTCGATCTGCTGCAGCGCTGCTACACCACTTCCAGACACTTCTCAGCACATTTTTTGCATTCCAGTTCAACATTTACCTGCTCTGTTGCAGTCTATCGTTCTACTTCTGTGGGTTTTATGGCGGACTACAACCCAAAAATGTGTGTTCCCGCCACCAACTTGATGGGGTTGAAAAAACAAGGTAAAAATTAAATCCATTCTAACTAACCTAATCCACCCTAGTAAAAATAAAATCAATTCTAACTAACCTAATCCACCCTAGTAAAAATAAAATCCATTCTAACTAACCTAATCCACCCTAGTAAAAATAAAATCCATTCTAACTAACCTAATCCACCCTAGTAAAATAAAATCCATTCTAACTAACCTAATCCACCCTAGTAAAAATAAAATCCATTCTAACTAACCTAATCCACCCTAGTAAAAATAAAATCCATTCTAACTAACCTAATCCACCCTAGTAAAAATAAAATCCATTCTAACTAACCTAATCCACCCTAGTAAAATAAAATCCATTCTAACTAACCTAATCCACCCTAGTAAAAATAAAATCCATTCTAACTAACCTAATCCACCCTAGTAAAAATAAAATCCATTCTAACTAACCTAATCCACCCTAGTAAAAATAAAATCCATTCTAACTAACCTAATCCACCCTAGTAAAAATAAAATCCATTCTAACTAACCTAATCCACCCTAGTAAAAATAAAATCCATTCTAACTAACCTAATCCACCCTAGTAAAATAAAATCCATTCTAACTAACCTAATCCACCCTAGTAAAAATAAAATCCATTCTAACTAACCTAATCCACCTAGTAAAAATAAAATCCATTCTAACTAACCTAATCCACCCTAGTAAAAATAAAATCCATTCTAACTAACCTAATCCACCCTAGTAAAAATAAAATCCATTCTAACTAACCTAATCCACCCTAGTAAAAATAAAATCCATTCTAACTAACCTAATCCACCCTAGTAAAAATAAAATCCATTCTAACTAACCTAATCCACCCTAGTAAAAATAAAATCCATTCTAACTAACCTAATCCACCCTAGTAAAAATAAAATCCATTCTAACTAACCTAATCCACCCTAGTAAAAATAAAATCCATTCTAACTAACCTAATCCACCCTAGTAAAAATAAAATCCATTCTAACTAACCTAATCCACCCTAGTAAAAATAAAATCCATTCTAACTAACCTAATCCACCCTAGTAAAAATAAAATCCATTCTAACTAACCTAATCCACCCTAGTAAAAATAAAATCCATTCTAACTAACTAACTAACTAAAACACAACTCCCACTTCTTCCTTCCTTCATGTCTCCCTTCTCAGGCTCTAGGGCCTGGGAGGGTGGTATGGCTTGTGACTATAGAGTAGCCATATCTAGGAAAACAATAGTTTAGAAGAGAGTTTACAATCAGTTTTGTAGTGATTATGTTGATGTAAAGAATATTTGCTTGTCTGTGGATGATTTATTGAATGATTTGGTACCTATTGGAGAGCTCTCCTTTGTCTACACCCATTCAGCATTGTTCACATTCTCTTAAGCCAGCCCCACCCATCTCTAAAGGACTCACATGAGGTTCATGTGCTAAAACAGTGAGTAGTATAGTAAAGATTAAGAATAAAAGTGGTAGTAGCCTACAATAACGAAAAAACCCCAGGTAAACAGAAAGTGTCCAGATAAAATATTAGATGATGCTTACCCAGACACACTTGTCTAAATTGATGGGTCATGTTAAATAAATGCTATAACCCCCAGCCATGTTCAGTGGTGGAAAAAGTACTAAATTGTCATACTTGAGTAAAAGTATAAATCATTTCAAATTCCTTATATTAAACCAGACGGCACAATTTGTTCTCTTTTTTATTTATTGACGGATAGCCAGGGGCAGACTCCAACACTCAGACAACATTTACAAACTAAGCATTTGTGTTTAGTGAGTCTGCCAAATAAGATGCAGTAGGGATGTTCTCTTGATAAATGTAACTAAATGTAAGTACTTTGGGTGTCAGAGAAAATGTATGGAGTAAAAGGTACAATATTATCTTTGGAATGTAGTGAAGTAAAAGTAAAAGTTGCCAAAAATATAAATAGTAAGTAATGTACAGATACCCCACCAAAATACTTAAGTAGTACTTTAAAGTTTGAGTTTATTTAGTTTATTTATTTTTATTTTTACAGGGACAGTGCACATTAATCAACATTTCAGTAAAAGTGCCGGTTTTAGCCAACCGGCTAATTTTCAACCGCAGTCCCTGGCAGGTTATTAAAAACAATTACAATATAGACAATAGCAACATAGAACAAGCAAGACATAGCATACAGACAGAGCAACATAGGACAAGCAAGACGTAGCATACAGACAGAGCAGCATAAAACAAAAAGCAGCAAGACAAAATTCATAAAAGCAACAAAGTGTTTCCACACCTCACAAGCTACAGACAACAGACAACATGGAGTGGCAACACACAGCTAGGGACCATGTTCACAAATCTGATTGACCTTTAGCCATGTCTTCAAGCATTTTGTGAAAGTGTGATATGTGGTGCAGTTATGTGTGTCTGATGGCAGTGTATTCCAGACATGGGAAGCTCTCACAGAGAATGCAGATTTACTAAGGTGCTTTTCCTTAGGGGAACTATACAGTCACCTCTCATGGCAGACCTTGTGGATCTGCTGCCATATGTCTGGGTTTTCTGTTTAAACAAAAATATTGAGTGGAGGGGGAGCCAGGCCATTGAGGATCTTGAATACAAGACATGCGTTGGTGTATTGCACAAGATTTTCCCAACTCAAGAGCTCATGCTTTCTAAGGATGTGACAATGATGATGGTACTTTGACCACTTCCCAAATGCTTTCACACCAGTATATTAGCATACTTTATATACTGTTACACACCCACTTATCAAATAGTATTCGATACAAAAGTTAAGGTCATGCAATCTGAGTTGAAACCTGCGTGAGATGCACATGTACAGCACATAAAAGATGTATGCTCCATATACAGTGGGGAGAATAAGTATTTGACACACTGCTGCCGATTTTGCAGGTTTTCCTACTTACAAGCATGTAGAGGTCTTAATTTTTTATAATAGGTACACTTCAACTGTGAGAGACGGAATCTGAAACAAAAATCCAGAAAATCACATTGTGTCACGACTTCCGCCGAAGTTGGCTCTCCTCCTG
>NW_022263712.1:0-17500 GCF_002021735.2 Oncorhynchus kisutch
GTGTGGTTCTAGCACACCTTTACTCCACACACAGAGATGCGTACAGAGGTCTCCCTCACCCTCCATTTGGTAAATCTGACCACAATTCTATCCTCCTGATTCCTGCTTACAAGCAAAAATTAAATCAGGAAGCACCAGTGACTCGGTCTATAAAAAAATGGTCAGATGAAGAAGATGCTAAACTACAGGACTGTTTGCTATCACAGACTGGAACATGTTCCGGGATTCTTCCGATGACATTGAGGAGTAGTATCACATCAGTCACTCGCTTATCAATAAGTGCATTGAGGGACGTCGCCCCCACAGTGACTGTACGTACAGTACCCCAACCAGAATCCATGGATTACAGCAACATTCGCACTAGCAAAAGGGTAGAGCTGCCGCTTTCAAGGTGGCGGGACTCTAACCCGGAAGCGTACAATGAATCCAGCAATGGCCCTGCAACCGAACCATCAAACAGGCAAAAGCGTCAAACATGGCTAAGATTGAATCATATTACAACACGGGCTCCGGTGCTCGGCGGATGTGGCAGGGCTTGCAAACTAGTACAGACTACAAAGGGAAGCACAGCCACGAGCTGCCCAGTGACACGAGCCTACCAGATGAGCTAATCACCTTCTATGCTCGCTTCAAGCAGCCACACTCAGTCATGCATGAGAGCATCACTGTTCCGGACGACTGTGTGATCACACTCTCCGTACCAGACGTGAGTAAGACCTTAAAACAGATCAACATTCACAAGGCTGGCGGGGGCCAGATGGATTACCAGAACGTGTGCTCCGGGCATGTGCTGACCAACTGCAGGTGTCTTCACTGACATGTTCAACATGTCCCTGATTGAGTCTGTAATACCAACATGCTTCAAGCAGACCACCATAGTCCCTGTTCCCAAGAAACACAAAGGCAACCTGCCTAAATGACTACAGACCCGTGGCACTCACGTCCGTAGCCATGAAGTGCTTTGAAAGGCTGGTATGGCTCACATCAACACCATTATCCCAGAAACCCTAGACCCCTCCAATTTGCATACCACCTAAACAGATCCACAGATGATGCAATCTCTATTGCACTCCACACTGCCCTATCCCACCTGGACAAAAGGAACACCTATGTGAGAATGCTATTCATTGACTACAGCTCAGCGTTCAACACCATAGTACCCTTAAAGCTCATCATTAAGCTAAGAAACCTGGGACTAAACACCTGCCTCTGCAACTGGATCCTGGACTTCCTGACGGGCCGCCCCCAGGTGGTGAGGGTAGGTAGCAACACATCTGCCACACTGATCCTCAACACTGGAGCTCCCCAAGGGTACGTGCTCAGTCCCCTGCTGTACTCCCTGTTCACCCACAACTGCATGGCCAGGCACGACTCCAACACCATCATTAAGTTTGCTGACGACACAACAGTGGTTAACTGTAACCAAGACTAAGGAGATGATTGTGGACTACAGGAAAAGGAGCACCGAGCACGTCCCCATTCTCATCGATGGAGCTGTAGTGGAGCAGGTTGAGAGCTTCAAATTCCTTGTCCACATCAACAACAAACTAGAATGGTTAAAACACACCAAGACAGTTGTGAAGAGGGCACGACAAAGCCTATTCCCCCTCAGGAAACTAAAAAGATTTGGCATGGGTCCTGAGATCCTCAAAAGGTTCTACAGCTGCAACATCGAGAGCATCCTGACCTTTTGCATCACTGCCTGTTACGGCAATTGCAAGGCCTCTGACCGCAAGGCACTTCAGAGGGTAGTGCGTACGGCCCAGTACATCACTGGGGCAAAGCTGCCTGCCATCCAGGACCTCTACACCAGGTGGTGTCAGAGGAAGGCCCTGAAAATTGTCAAAGACCCCAGCCACCCCAGTCATAGAATGTTCTCTCTACTACCGCATGGCAAGCGGTACCGGAGTGCAAAGTCTAGGACAAAAAGGCTTCTCAACAGTTTTTACCCCCAAGCCATAAGACTCCTCAACAGGCAATCAAATGGCTACTCCACCCCCCCCCCCCATCCACCTTTTAAGTATACATTCATGTACATACTACCTCAATTGGCCCGACCAACCAGTGCTCCCGCACATTGGATAACCGGGCTATCTGCACTGTGTCCCACCACTCGCCAACCCCTCTTTTCACTCTACTGCTACTCTCTGTTCATCAGATATGCATAGTCACTTTAACCATACACACATGTACATACTACCTCAATAAGCCTGACTAACCGGTGTCTGTATGTAGCCTTGCTACTCTTATTTTTAAATGTCTTTTTTACTGTTGTTTTATTTCTTTATTTACACACACATACTTTTTTTGTTTTTTTTCTCCGCACTATTGGTTAGAGCCTGTAAGTAAGCATTTCACTGTAAGGTATTTCACCTGTTGTATTCGGTGCACGTGACAAATAAACTTTGATTTGATTTGTACCTGTAGTTAGTACTACATTGATTTGATTTGTACCTGTTGTTCATACTACAACACTACAGCTGTACCTGTAGTTAGTACTACATCCACCCAGGTCTCTGAGAGACCCAGGTCTCTGTCACCAACACTACAGCTGTACCTGTAGTTAGTATTACATCCACCCAGGTCTCTGTCACCAACACTACAGCTGTACCTGTAGTTAGTACTACATCCACCCAGGTCTCTGTCACCAACACTACAGCTGTACCTGTAGTTAGTACTCCGTCCACCAGAGGGCCACCTTTGACTCTGTCTCTGTATCTAAGGATCTGTGTGATGCTTTCTCTCCTCCTGTGGAATAGAATAGAGCTGTAGAGTTGTATAATAGTTCATGTAGGTAGAAGTCATGTGGAACAGTGGAATCAGTGCAGAGAGAGTTGTGTCATTAGATGTAACCAGTATGTATATGTTATGTTGTACTGAAAGACAGGGTGGAGATATGAATGTTTTATCATAATACATGTGAAGGGTTTTATTCTTCTTTCTCTTAAATCTGTCAAACTGAAACTATGGAGATATTGTCAGATCTTCTGCTTTTTCATTCTGAGTAACTCTTCACAGTCAGTATAGATAGAGCATAGACCCCTACATGGCCATTGGTGGCCGGTCACAACACAGGGGGAAGTTTCACCTAAGTACAGATCTAGGATCAGGTTACTTTCCCCCAATCCCAACCTTAACCATTTGTGGAAGAAATATTAAACTGACCAAAGATCAGCATCTAGGGGCAACTCCCCTCTACACCTCCAGTCACAGAGCGAGAGCCATAATGTGTTCTCCATTTGAAGGCTGGGGGTGCAGTAAACTCAGTCAGGATATATGTAGTGTATATGTCAATTAACAGGATCCCAATTTATTTTAGAACATGAAAAATTGGGACCCTGTGAATTCACACATACATCATATATCATGATATAGAGTCACATAATGTATATTATCAAACTAAGGCTGGTGGAAGTCACATGGTGGCCAGTGTTGTGTTGATTTCACAATTTGTCATCCACTGTGGTTGACTGATAAGGAGTTTCACTACCTAAAGTCACACAGACGCAGAACAGCACAGGGAGACGACACAGCTACAAACGTACATTAGAGTTGAAGTAAGAAGTAGAAGTTACTGTATTTGACCACAAGTGTGTTAAGATGTCAAAGGGAGTCTATGAAATCCCAGATAGATTTGAAGACGATGAGCCTTATGCAATGAAGAACACAGACATCGATGGCCAAATATATTCCAATGTAAGAGCCTTCAAGCCCAGTACAAGAGATGGAGTTGTTGCTTCAGGTAAGATTGCACTAACGAACACACACACACACACACACACCACACACACACACACACACACACACATAATATATTAAAAAGGAGAGATTACCCAGTATTTCTATACCTTTATTTGTCCCAATCCTAGATGATACAGTAATACACATTACTAAAGATCTTACTTTAATAATGTGTTATTCAGTACATGTTCAGTGGTGGAAGAGACCCTCTGGAGTTGCTGCAGTGTGTCTGGGGCTGCTGTGTGTTCTAATAATCTTTGACAGTCAGTCTTTGTTGTCAAATTACATATAAGCACAACATCAAATGCTCATGTTTGACTGTTACATATGATATTTAATATATGTTAACAGCTAGTCTTTGTTCTCCACTTCCCCTCTATGATCTATATCTTCCTGGTATGATGGTGTCCTGTCCATCATCACAAATAGCATGTCAGGTACCCTGGGCAGGAGGACTGTATTGAGATATACTCTGGACAAGATGAACATGTAGAGACATGGAATGGTTTATATTATGCAGCAGAAAATGGTTTAACAATAACCACTGTAACAATCTCTCACACAACTACACACACAAGTTTTCAAACATTTTTCTATTATCATAGCCACAACTTGCCGTGTCATTTTGTTGATACTTCCAAAGAGTTAACAGCTACAATAGTCACACAGACAGAGACACACAGATGACTCAGAGACAGAGATATCACTAGATGCAGAGACTGAATGTATAGAGGGCTTGCAGTTGATGTACGACGCCTCCTGGTGGCCATGTTGGAATACCACCACATTAATTCTAGAAGCAGAGACTTAATGTATAGTTTTTTTATTTTTTATATTTATTTATTTCACCTTTATTTAACCAGGTAGGCTAGTTGAGAACACCTTTATTTAACCAGGTAGGCTAGTTGATAACACCTTTATTTAACCAGGTAGGCTAGTTGAGAACACCTTTATTTAACCAGGTAGGCTAGTTGAGAACACCTTTATTTAACCAGGTAGGCTAGTTGAGAACACCTTTATTTAACCAGGTAGGCTAGTTGAGAACACCTTTATTTAACCAGGTAGGCTAGTTGAGAACACCTTTATTTAACCAGGTAGGCTAGTTGAGAACAAGTTCTCATTTGCAACTGCGACCTGGCCAAGATAAAGCATAGCAGTGTGAGCATACAACAAAGAGTTACACATGGAGTAAACAATTAACAAGTCAATAACACAGTAGAAAACAAAGGGGGGGTCTATATACAATGTGTGCAAAAGGCATGAGGAGGTAGGCAAATAATTACAATTTTGCAGATTAACACTGGAGTGATAAAAGATCAGATGGTCATGTACAGGTAGAGATATTGGTGTGCAGAAGAGCAGAAAAGTAAATAAATAAAAACAGTATGGGGATGAGGTAGGTGAAAAGGGTGGGCTATTTACCAATAGACTATGTGCAGCTGCAGCGATCGGTTAGCTGCTCAGATAGCTGATGTTTGAAGTTGGTGAGGGAGATAAAAGTCTCCAACTTCAGCGATTTTTGCAATTCGTTCCAGTCACAGGCAGCAGAGTACTGGAACGAAAGGCGGCCAAATGAGGTGTTGGCTTTAGGGATGATCAGTGAGATACACCTGCTGGAGCGCGTGATACGGATGGGTGTTGCCATCGTGACCAGTGAGCTGAGATAAGGCGGAGCTTTACCTAGCATAGACTTGTAGATGACCTGGAGCCAGTGGGTCTGGCGACGAATATGTAGCGAGGGCCAGCCGACTAGAGCATACAAGTCGCAGTGGTGGGTGGTATAAGGTGCTTTAGTGACAAAACGGATGGCACTGTGATAGACTGCATCCAGTTTGCTGAGTAGAGTGTTGGAAGCCATTTTGTAGATGACATCGCCGAAGTCGAGGATCGGTAGGATAGTCAGTTTTACTAGGGTAAGCTTGGCGGCTTGAGTGAAGGAGGCTTTGTTGCGGAATAGAAAGCCGACTCTTGATTTGATTTTCGATTGGAGATGTTTGATATGAGTCTGGAAGGAGAGTTTGCAGTCTAGCCAGACACCTAGGTACTTATAGACGTCCACATATTCTAGGTCGGAACCATCCAGGGTGGTGATGCTAGTCGGGCATGCAGGTGCAGGCAGCGACCGGTTGAAAAGCATGCATTTGGTTTTACTAGCGTTTAAGAGCAGTTGGAGGCCACGGAAGGAGTGTTGTATGGCATTGAAGCTTGTTTGGAGGTTAGATAGCACAGTGTCCAAAGACGGGCCGAAAGTATATAGAATGGTGTCGTCTGCGTAGAGGTGGATCAGGGAATCGCCCGCAGCAAGAGCAACATCATTGATATACACAGAGAAAAGAGTCGGCCCGAGAATTGAACCCTGTGGCACCCCCATAGAGACTGCCAGAGGACCGGACAGCATGCCCTCCGATTTGACACACTGAACTCTGTCTGCAAAGTAATTGGTGAACCAGGCAAGGCAGTCATCCGAAAAACCGAGGCGACTGAGTCTGCCGATAAGAATATGGTGATTGACAGAGTCGAAAGCCTTGGCAAGGTCGATGAAGACGGCTGCACAGTACTGTCTTTTATCGATGGCGGTTATGATGTCGTTTAGTACCTTGAGTGTGGCTGAGGTGCACCCGTGACCGGCTCGGAAACCAGATTGCACAGCGGAGAAGGTACGGTGGGATTCGAGATGGTCAGTGACCTGTTTGTTGACTTGGCTTTCAAAGACCTTAGATAGGCAGGGCAGGATGGATATAGGTCTGTAACAGTTTGGGTCCAGGGTGTCTCCCCCTTTGAAGAGGGGGATGACTGCGGCAGCTTTCCAATCCTTGGGGATCTCAGACGAGATGAAAGAGAGGTTGAACAGGCTGGTAATAGGGGTTGCGACAATGGTGGCAGATAGTTTCAGAAATAGAGGGTCCAGATTGTCAAGCCCAGCTGATTTGTACGGGTCCAGGTTTTGCAGCTCTTTCAGAACATCTGCTATCTGGATTTGGGTAAAGGAGAACCTGGAGAGGCTTGGGCGAGGAGCTGCGGGGGGGGGCGGAGCTGTTGGCCGAGGTTGAAGTAGCCAGGCGGAAGGCATGGCCAGCCGTTGAGAAATGCTTATTGAAGTTTTCGATAATCATGGATTTATCAGTGGTGACCGTGTTACCTAGCCTCAGTGCAGTGGGCAGCTGGGAGGAGGTGCTCTTGTTCTCCATGGACTTCACAGTGTCCCAGAACTTTTTGGAGTTGGAGCTACAGGATGCAAACTTCTGCCTGAAGAAGCTGGCCTTAGCTTTCCTGACTGACAGCGTGTATTGGTTCCGGACTTCCCTGAACAGTTGCATATCACGGGGACTATTCGATGCTATTGCAGTCCGCCACAGGATGTTTTTGTGCTGGTCGAGGGCAGTCAGGTCTGGGGTGAACCAAGGGCTGTATCTGTTCTTAGTTCTGCATTTTTTGAACGGAGCATGCTTATCTAAAATGGTGAGGAAGTTACTTTTAAAGAATGACCAGGCATCCTCAACTGATGGGATGAGGTCAATGTCCTTCCAGGATACCCGGGCCAGGTCGATTAGAAAGGCCTGCTCACAGAAGTGTTTTAGGGAGCGTTTGACAGTGATGAGGGGTGGTCGTTTGACTGCGGCTCCGTAGCGGATACAGGCAATGAGGCAGTGATCGCTGAGATCCTGGTTGAAGACAGCGGAGGTGTATTTGGAGGGCCAGTTGGTCAGGATGACGTCTATGAGGGTGCCCTTGTTTACAGAGTTAGGGTTGTACCTGGTGGGTTCCTTGATGATTTGTGTGAGATTGAGGGCATCTAGCTTAGATTGTAGGACTGGCGGGGTGTTAAGCATATCCCAGTTTAGGTCACCTAACAGAACAAACTCTGAAGCTAGATGGGGGGCGATCAATTCACAAATGGTGTCCAGGGCACAGCTGGGAGCTGAGGGGGGTCGGTAGCAGGCGGCAACCGTGAGAGACTTATTTCTGGAGAGAGTAATTTTCAAAATTAGTAGTTCGAACTGTTTGGGTATGGACCTGGAAAGTATGACATTACTTTGCAGGCTATCTCTGCAGTAAACTGCAACTCCTCCCCCTTTGGCAGTTCTATCTTGACGGAAGATGTTATAGTTGGGTATGGAAATCTCTGAATTTTTGGTGGCCTTCCTGAGCCAGGATTCAGACACAGCAAGGACATCAGGGTTAGCAGAGTGTGCTAAAGCAGTGAGTAAGTCAAACTTAGTAAGTAGCCCTACATAGAAAGAAAGACCCAGGCATTGTTAAAGATGTCAAAGGTCATCAGTACTGAACCAGATATGAACAAGAAGGTAAAGTTTGACAGAGGTAGATGAAGGAGAGGATTGTGGATATCTACGTCAGTGCAGACACCCTGAGAGACGGTGAGACCAGCACCAAGAGAGAAAAGACAGCAGACACTGCTCCTAATAATGGACCAGGAGACCAGCACTCAGGTAAAACACACACACAGACAAAACATAACAGTATATTATGTGTGTCCACAGAGCCTGATAGCTCAGGGAAGAGACCCTTCCTAGTTGCCGCAGTGTGTCTGGGGCTGCTGTGTGTTCTCCTACTGGCTGGGATCATAGGCCTGTCTGTCTACTGTGAGTTTGTGTCCAAGTTCATTGCTTATCACCCAGTTATATAGAGGTGTAGGTTTCTAAGCCTATTTACCTGGTGTTTTACCTAGTAACTATGTGTTTATACCTTGTAGATAACAGAGTCATCAAAGATTCTGAGGATAAAAGGAACAACTTGTCACAGAGTTGTTCCCTTTATAAGACTAACGCAACTGCAGAGAGAGACCAGCTACAGACCAGATACAACAACCTGACTGATGAGAGAGACCAGCTACAGACCAGATACAACAACCTGACTAAAGAGAGAGACCAGCTACAGACCAGATACAACAACCTGACTAGAGAGAGAGACCAGCTACAGACCAGATACAACAACCTGACTAAAGAGAGAGACCAGTTACAGACCAGATACAACAACCTGACTAGAGAGAGAGACCAGCTACAGACCAGATACAACAACCTGACTAAAGAGAGAGACCAGCTACAGACCAGATACAACAACCTGACTAGAGAGAGAGACCAGCTACAGACCAGATACAACAACCTGACTAAAGAGAGAGACCAGTTACAGACCAGATACAACAACCTGACTAGAGAGAGAGACCAGCTACAGACCAGTTACAACAACCTGACTGAAGAGAGAGACCAGCTACAGACCAGATACAACAACCTGACTGATGAGAGAGACCAGTTACAGACCAGATACAACAACCTGACTAGAGAGAGAGACCAGCTACAGACCAGATACAACAACCTGACTGATGAGAGAGACCAGCTACAGACCAGATACAACAACCTGACTAGAGAGAGAGACCAGCTACAGACCAGATACAACAACCTGACTAAAGAGAAAGGTCATATTCAGGCAAAGCTTTTTGTGATGGGTGAGATATAACTGTGATAAATTCAAAGTAAAATCAACAGTAATTATATATCATGGCTTTATGAGTATAAAGATACTGGCTAAGTTTCTCAATGTGTTCACCTTTGCTCTTCAACAGGGCAGTATTGTCAGGAGGGATGGAGATACTTTGACTCTAGTTTGTACTTCCTCTCTACTGAGAAGAAAACCTGGGAGGAGAGCAGACAGGACTGTCTGGAGAGAGGAGCAGACCTGGTGATCATAAACAGCAGAGAGGAACAGGTGAGAGAGAGAGAGAGAGAGACAGAGAGAGGAGAGAGAGACAGAGAGAGAGAGAGAGACAGAGAGAGAGAGACACAGAGAGACACAGAGAGAGACAGAGAGAGAGAGAGAGAGGAGAGAGAGAGAGAGAAATGTCAATTTCCAGCAGTACACTAATATGTGCAGTATAATATGTTTTTATCTTTCTCAACAACAGACATTTGTCTTCAACCTCCACCTGAGAGCCTGGATTGGTCTGACTGACTCTGTCACTGAGGGGACCTGGAAGTGGGTGGACGGCACATCACTGACCACAGGGTGAGAGATTTGACCATTTTACCAGTTGATATGGTGATAAAAAAAAGAAACGATATGTTGCTTCCAATCATGTTCATAAAAAGGCATGTTTCCACTCATGAATGTCATTCAATGAGAACTATAGATGTATTATAGAAACCAGGTAATATTTACATATGAATGTAGTGAAATGTGTTGAGGGCCCATTCTTGATAATGATATTATCATCTTACAGAGTGTGTCTTTAAAACATAGGACTATGTGTATAAATGAGGAGGATGTTTGTACCACAGTGTCTGACTGTCTGGTTCTCTGTGTTGTTTAGGTACTGGAGCGCAGGACAGCCTGATGATAGAGGGCAGGAGGACTGTGCTGAAATATACTTTAGTAAAGATGACCCTGTAACAACATGGAATGATGACAAATGTGGCACAAATCATAACTGGATCTGTGAGAATGTGGTGTAAAATAACCTACAGTAACAAACATTCTGTCTCCTCTCTGTGTGTCTCTCTGTGTCTCTCAATTCATTTAAATTAAAGGGGCTTTATTGTCATGGGAAACATATGTTAACATTGCCAAACCAAGAGAAGTAGATTATATACAAAAGAGAAATGAACAATAAAAAATAACAGTAAACATTACACTCAGAGAAGTTCCAAAAGAATGAAGACATTTCAAATTCTATATCATGTGTATATACAGTGTTGTAACAATGTGCAAATGGTTCATGTACAAAAGGGAAAATAAATCAACATAAATACAGAGCCTTGAGGCCTCATTTATCAATACTACTACTGCTTAACCAATCAGAGTCTAAGCCCTGTTCTGTCCATAGTTTTCCACCATTTCAGTCCCATTCAACGTAGAAACGGCCAACAGAACCTGAGGAACCTTTACCGTCCGAGCGACCAACGATCGCAGATTCACTTCTTCCTTCCCTGCCAACATCTCCATGGTGACTGGGGGCGCTGCGGCCAATGGTACGGTGAGCCTCATGGCGCCCGCCAGCACCCCGTCAGGAACAGATGTAACCCTGTCCGTTGTCAGCAAAGTAAGGGTCTTGTTTCAAAACTCTAAAATGGCCTCCTTTTCTCACATTCTCTCTCCCTCACAACCACTGATTTGAGCGAATTGGTGGCTGTAAGCTACCAGTTATTATCAGCTACATTAGCTCTTGCTCTCTCTCTCCCTCTATCCCCTCTCCCTCTCTCCCCCTTCTCCTCCTTCCTCCCTCCAGGTGACAGATTTTACCTCTCCCAGGGCGGACTACCAGGCGTCTCCTCCAAGGTACCAGCGTTCCGGTCTAGAAGCCCAGTTTGGATTGCACATACAGTTTTGTTTTGGTACTGCAGTTTAACGGAGGCTCGGCCCAGAAAGACAATTTTCCAAACAAGGCCACATTGAGAATCAAAATGAGAAAATTCCAAATAAGACAATTTAGTCATCACATTTGTGCACAAAACATCCATTGAATTATTCAAATATATGTTGCTGTGGCAGATATTTAAAAAAATATTTTATCTTCATCCAGGGCAATGGGATCCTCAACACTTCTACAGTTGTGCGCCTCAGGGCCAATAATGTGACCCGGGTGGCCTACAGAGCAACCTGCTGTTCAAAGAAGGTAGAGCTGGTGGTAGTGGACAGGGCAGGCAACGAGGGTTTGTGTCTGGGCTCAGTGAAGGACTCTGTGGGGGTGGTTGTGAACTCTACAGGCCAGGGCCCCGTTTCCCAAAAGTATCTTAAGGCTAAGTCCATCGTTTCAACGATGTTCTAAGGTTAATTTAGCCTTAATCTGCTACTTAGCCTTAATATGCTTTTGGGAAACTGTGCCCAGGGCCCAACTCTACAGCTGTACCTGTAGTTAGTACTACATCCACCCAGGTCTCTGTCACCAACACTACAGCTGTACCTGTAGTTAGTACTACATCCACCCAGGTCTCTGTCACCAACACTACAGCTGTACCTGTAGTTAGTACTACATCCACCCAGGTCTCTGTCACCAACACTACAGCTGTACTTGTAGTTAGTACTACGTCAAACAGAGGGCCACCTTTGACTCTGTATCTAAGGGTCTGTGTGATGCTTTCTCTCCTCCTGTGGAATAGAATAGAGCTGTAGAGTTGTATAATAGTTCATGTAGATAGATGTCATGTGGAACAGTGGAATCAGTGCAGAGAGAGTTGTGTCATTAGATGTAACTGGTATATATGTTATACTGAAAGACAGGGTGGAGATATGAACGTTTTCTCATAATACATGTGACGGCTTTTTATTCTTCTTTCTATTCTCTTAAAAGTGAAACTATGGAGATGTTGTCAGAACTTCTGCTTTTTCATTGTGAGTAACTCTTCACAGTCAGCATAGATAGAATAAAGACCCCTATATGTCCATCGGTGGCCGGTCACACTTCGGGGGGAAGTTTCCCCTAGGTACAGATCTAGGATCAGGTTTCCCTCCCCCAATCTTAACCTTAACCATTAGTGGTGGAAATGTAAAACCAACCTAAGATCAGCATCTAGGGGCAACTTCTCCCCCTACACTACCAGTCACAGAGTGAGATCCATAATGTGTTCTCCATTTGAAGGCTGGGGGTGCTGTAAACTCATATATGTAGTGTATATGTCAATTAACAGGATCCCAATTTATTTTAGCACATGCAAAATTGGGACCCTGTGAATTCACACATACATCGTATAGCATGCTATATAGTAATGTAATGTATTATATTATCAAACTAAGACTGGTGGGAGTCATATCATGTATTATATTATCAAACTAAGACTGGTGGGAGTCATATCATGTATTATATTATCATACTAAGGCTGGTGGGAGTCATATAATGTATTATATTATGAAACTAAGGCTGTTGGGAGTCATGTGGTGGCCTGTGTTGTGTTGATTTCACAATTTATCATCCACTGCGGATGACTGAAAGAGTTTCACTACCTAAAGTCACACAGACCCAGGACAGTGCAGGAGGAAGACACAGCTATAGATGTATATTAGAGTTGAGGTTAGATGTAGAAGTTACTGTATTTTATCAGCAGTGTGTTAAGATGTCAGAGGGAGTCTATGAAATCCCAGATAGATTTGAAGACGATGAGACTGATGCAATGAAGAACACAGACATTGATGGCCAATCATGTGCCAACGTAAGAGCCTTCAAGCCCAGTCCAAGAGATGGAGTTGTTGCTTCAGGTAAGATTGCACTAACACACAAACACACACACAAACTACACACATAATGTAATACATAATACAGTGGAGATTACCTGGTAGTACTAGACCTTTTTGTGTCCCATTCCTGGATGATACAGTAAAGTACATTACCAAAGATGTAGCTTTAATCATTTGTGATTCAGTACATATTCAGTGGTGGAAGAGACCCTCTGGAGTTGCTGCAGTGTGTCTGGGGCTGCTGTGTTTTCCTAATTATCTTTGACAGTAAGTCGTTGTTGTCAAGTTACATATAGTGTCCCATCAATCAACACAAATAACAAGTCCCGTTCCCTGGACAGGAGGACTGTTGAGATACACTCTGGACAAGATGATCATGTAGAGACATGGAATGGTTTATATTGTGCTGCAGATAATGGTTTAACAATAACCACTGTAACAATCTCTCACACGCACACACATACCCATACACATACACACAGGCACAAGTATGCAAAAAACTCATACAAAAACCGATATTTTTTGTATTAGTATAGCTACAATTACCCGTGTCATATTTATGATACTTCCCTATAGTTAACACCTACAGTCGTCACACAGACAGAGACACACAGATGAATCAGAGACAGAGATATCACTAGAAGCAGAGACTTAATGTATAGTAGACCTACATAGAAAGAAAGACCCAGGCATTGTTAAAGATGTCAAAGGTCATCTATGCTGAGCCAGATATGAACAAGAAGGTCAAGTTTGACAGAGGTGAGATGGAGGAGAGGATTGTGGATATCTACGTCAGTGAGAAGACAGCAGACACTGCTCCTAATATTGGACCAGGAGACCAGTACTCAGCTAACACACACTCAACCCTATAAGAGAAGAAGGTCCAAGGTCCCTCCCCTAGGATTGTATTCTCCAATGTGTTTTGAGTAGGAGGGGAGGAGAGGATATGAGGAGGATTTGAGGAAATATTAGTTGAGAAAGAGCCCATAGGTAAGTCTGTCATACCACTTTTTCACCACTATGGTGAGTTCATCTCTCACTTTAACCACTTGGTGGAATCATCACTTAACCATTCAGCACTGTATTCCACCATCAATATATATATATATATATATATCAATATATATATATATCAATATATATATATATCAATATATATATATATCAATATATATATATATATCAATATATATATATATCAATATATATATATATCAATATATATATATATATATATATATATATATATATATATATATAATAATGTGTGTGTGTGTGTGTGTGTGTGTGTGTGTGTGTGTGTGTGTGTGTGTGTGTGTGTGTGTGTGTGTGTGTGTGTGTGTGTGTGTGTGTGTGTGTGTGTGAGAGAGAACATTGTCATAGTAGGTTGATGTTACATCACTTTCTCACAGATCTAGTTTTGATTTTAGAAAATTCTCTCTCTTTCCATTCCATTTTCAAATGCAAATAGTACTTTGCTTCTTTGATGCATCTACAGTTCTCATGGAATGACATCCATGAGTCAAAACATACACTTTCAGGAACATGATTGGAAACTCTCTCTCTCAGTGTTTTTCTGGTAGTCTAGTTACTATGCTGATAAAGTCCTTCAGTATGTACTGTAACTCACCACTGTGTATTTCCAACCTAGTCTCAAAACATGTTGTATTATTCTGTACGTATATCAGAGACACTCCATTTTAATATGATATATTACCTTTCATATGGTATGTATCAATTTGTGGATGCCAATCAACCATGTTGTATGATATGTTACAAATTACAATGTGTATGATATGTTACGAATTTGCAAAAACAAACAATATGTTACGAATGTCCTAAAGATATGAATTCTACTAACATTAGCTAGCTGGTAGTAATTACTATGTTGATGGTTGGATACAGTGGTACGGAGGAGAGGAGATAAGAGGATAGGAGGAGAGGAGATAGGAGGAGAGGAGAAAGGAGTAGATATGAGGAGGTGAGGAGATAGGTGGAGAGGAGAGACTAATTGAGATAGAGCCTTAGTGTCAGAAAGACACAGAGGAGGAAGAAGAAAATTAAGAGAATGAGGAAGACAAATAATTGTTGTGTTTAGATTTAGAGGAGAGTATGTAGACATACTGTACTCTGGAAAATTATTCTTCATTATTTTTATTAGAAACATGTCATGTGATTTTGCAAAAAAGTGGGACCAATTATTAGCCTATGCTTATCACTTTAATAATAAGAATAACAAAGCACAGATTAATAAATGAAGGAACGAAGTTCTTTGACAAGGTCTACCAGCTTCTGGATTGAATGTGATTGGATACTTAAAACAGTGTGACCTGGGCAGAACATTACTGAGAGGAAACACTCACACTGTTTGGGATAGGGGGCAGCATGTTCACGTTCGGATGAAAAGCGTGCCCAGAGTAAACGTCCTGCTTCTCAGTCCCAGAAGCTAATATATGCATATTATTAGTATTGTGGATAGAAAACACGCTGATGTTTTTAAAACTGTTTGAATTATGTCTGTGAGTACAACAGAACTCATATGGCAGGCAAAAACCTGAGAAGAAAATCCAACCAGGAAGTGGGAAATCTGAGGTTCATAGTGTTTCAAGTCATTGCCTATCGAATATACAGTGTCTATGGGGTCATAATGCACTTTCTACGGCTTCCACTAGATGTCAACAGTCTTTAGAACCTTGTTTGAGGCTTCTACTGTGAAGAATGAGGGAAGGAGAGCTCTTTGAGTCAGGTGTCTGCCAGAGTGGCATGAGTTGATCATGCGTGCTCACGTGAGAGCGACCTACGTTCCACTGCAATTCTACAGACAAAGGAATTCTCCGGTTGAAACATTATTGAAGAGTTATGTTAAAAAATCCTAATGATTGATTCTATATGTTCTTTGACATGTTTCTACAGACTGTAACCAAACTTTTTTGACTTTTCGTCTGGACTTAGTGATCGCCGTTCATGAATTTAGATTTGTGAACTCTAGGCTCGAACAAGGAGGAGGTATTTGGACATAAATGATGGACTTTAACCGCTGTGTCAGATTTAAAAAAAACTTTACTGAAAAAGCATAATCTGAGATCGGCGCTCAGAGCCCAAACCAGCCAAAAGAAATATCTGCCATTTTGCTCAGTCAACATTAGTCACAAATAGCATGATAAATATTCACTTACCTTTGATGATCTTCATCAGAATGCACTCGCAGGAATCGCAGTTCCACAATAAATGCTTGTTTTGTTCGATAATGTCCATCATTTATGTCCAATAGCTTCTTTTGTTAGGGCGTTTGGTAAACAAATCCAAAAGCATGAGCTGGTCCAGTCGGACGAAACGTTCAAAAAGTTATATTACAGGTCGAAGAAACTTGTCAAACTAAGTATAGAATCAATCTTTAGGATGTTTTTATCGTAAAAGATCAATAATGTTCCAACCGGAGAATTCCATTGTCTGTCAAAAAGCCATGGAACGAGAGCTAACTCTTGTGACCACGCATCATGAGGATGTGACACTCTGCCAGACCACTCACTCAAACAGCTCTCATCCGGTCCCACTTCACAGTACAAGCCTCATTCAAGTTTTAAATACTGTTGACATCTATTGGAAGGTGTAGAAAGTGCAACATTACCCATATCCCACTGTGTACTCGATAGGGCTGAGTTCAAAAACTACAAACCTCAGATTTACCACTCCCTGTTTGGATTTTTTCTCAGGTTTTTGCCTGACATATGAGTTCTGTTATACTCACAGACATCATTCAAACAGTTTTAGAAACTTGTGTTGTCTATACAATACTACTAATAATATACATATATTAGCATCTGGGACTGAGTAGGATGCAGTTTACTCTGGGCGCACATTTCATTCAAAAGTGAAAGTGCTGCCCCCTAGCCCAAAGAAGTTAACAGGATATAAAACATAATATACTGTCCATTGTACAGTGTGTAGATACATAAAGTACCAAAGTAGATTTTAAGGGGGCAATTAGAATTAGCCTTTATATGGAGCAGTCTGAGGATATTTATGCTAATGTAGACAGGGAGAGCTGTGGACAGGATACTGTGAACAGGAGCACAGATAAACAACCTGAATCTCAGAACACTGGTAAATACACCACAGTCATAGAGACACACATGTGGAAGTTTAAACTAATGGTTATTCTCCTTCCACTTGCCGCATAAACAATTGTGCCTATGTTATTGTGATGCGGTTGGCTGATGCCCCATGCTCCAAGACTTCAAAAGTCAACTGAGTAAAATAAACTGTAACAAACAGATTATTACATATTCAAAAACGGAATACAATGTGTCTTCCAAATATAGGTCTTACTTCACAAGGGAACGCTTTGGAATTGATATACATGTGGAAAAGGATACATGAAACGCTAAATCCTACATCTCATAAAGGAAGGTTGTTCCTTTAAGACTAGAGGTTAAATGATCTGAAATGTTCGAGGCTCTGTATTTTAGGATGTTTACTAACTGCTGAAACATTCATTATCATGTTCATAAAGTCCAATGCAAATCGCCAATGTGTATTTACAACATGGTCTCATTGCATTTGTATTATTATGTACGTA
>NW_022263712.1:22500-42500 GCF_002021735.2 Oncorhynchus kisutch
CAGGCTACAGATGGCACACATACAGTAAAGCAGGCTACAGATGGCACACATACAGTAGAGCAGGCTACAGATGGCACACATACAGTAGAGCAGGCTACAGATGGCACACATACAGTAGAGCAGGCTACAGATGGCACACATACAGTAGAGCAGGCTACAGATGGCACACATACAGTAGAGCTGGGGACAGATGGCACACATACAGTAAAGCAGGCTACAGATGGCACACATACAGTAGAGCAGGCTACAGATGGCACACATACAGTAGAGCTGGGGACAGATGGTACACATACAGTAGAGCAGGTTACAGATGGTACACAGACAGTAGAGCAGGCTACAGATGGCACACATACAGTAGAGCTGGGGACAGATGGCACACATACAGTAGAGCTGGGGACAGATGGCACACATACAGTAGAGCTGGGGACAGATGGTACACATACAGTAAAGCAGGCTACAGATGGCACACATACAGTAGAGCAGGCTACAGATGGCACACATACAGTAGAGCAGGCTACAGATGGCACATATACAGTAGAGCAGGCTACAGATGGCACACATACAGTAGAGCAGGCTACAGATGGCACACATACAGTAGAGCTGGGGACAGATGGCACACATACAGTAGAGCTGGGGACAGATGGCACACATACAGTAGAGCAGGCAACAGATGGTACACAGACAGTAGAGCAGGCTACAGATGGCACACATACAGTAGAGCTGGGGACAGATGGCACACATACAGTAGAGCTGGGGACAGATGGCACATACAGTAGAGCAGGCAACAGATGGTACACAGACAGTAGAGCAGGCTAGAGCTGGGAACAGATGGTCAGGGACAGACTGGCAGAGACAGACTGGCAGGGACAGATGGGCAGGGACAGACTGGCAGAGACAGGGAGTCTCAGGTAAGTTTGTTGAGTCTTTGGCAACATTATGAAAGGTTCTCTTTTTTAGACTTGTAAAATTGGGACATAATTGGAAAATGCCATGGATAGCCCCACTCTCAACTTAAACTGGTGACTGAACTAAGATTTGTTAAAGGCAATGGTATTGAGGTTGTGATTAATGATGTAGTTTTGGGTACCAGTAGTTAGGAGTATGGCAAACACCTTATTTATGGCACAAAACCATATCAGCCACACGCACAATTTATAGAACCGCAAACTCTTGCCAACAGAGTGTTGAGGTTTCAAGAGAGATGGTTTTGCGATTTCCCCTGGCTACATTATAATCCATCAATGAAAGGAGTGTTGTGTTTTCACTGTAGCCAAGGGTTTTCAAGCCAGCCATCTTTTGGCCAAAGAGCGGATGTTGCCTTCATTAGTGCAGGATTTAGGAACTGGTGGAAAAGCCATTGAATAATTCACAGCACATCAAAATAGCCAAACCCACCACCACTGTGTAACTGTAACAGCACACCAGCTAAATCCAATCAGTGTCCAGTTATCCAGCGCGTGGGGTAAACAGTAGAAATGACGAAAGCTACCTTGCACTGTATGAGAAAGCAACAACATTGATTGACTCCATTGAGTCCATTGAGACACACTAGAGACAATTTGAGGTCCTCAGGAGGCTTCCAGTGGAGGTGCAGGGGGTTGGTTGACCAATTTGAGGTGCTGAACAGAATTCTGTTTGTGGTACCAGGGTCTTCATGTAAGGCTGAGAGGAGTTTCAGTGCACTCCGTAGGTTAAAGACTTGGCTACGGGCCAGCAGGGGACAAGAGAGACTGAACGGCGTAGTTGTCTGTAATGTACATTAAGACAGGCTGGATAGTCTCGAGGGAAAATATCTGCCAGCAATCTGTTGGATCCTTTGGAACCTACAAACATATGTTTGTTTCTTTTGTTCAGTAGTGTGTATAGCAGTGGTTCTCAACCTTTTTTGGGTACTGGAACCCCTGCATATTTTGAGGCAAGGTGGGCAAGGTTTTGAGTGGTCCTCAGGGACCCCCACCCCCTCTATATTATATGTAAAGTTACTGTAATCCTTGTGGTGCTGAATACGTTCATTACACTTTTCACGGACCCTTTACAATTACACCAGGGACCCCTGGGGGTCCATTGACCCCTGTTTGTGAACCCCTGCTGTATAGTGTGATATTTGTGCTTTTGTTTAGTAGTTTTCAGTACATGACAGTACACTTACTAATTATTTCTATTATGTTATTTTATTTAAAATGGCATACATTGTGTCACATACTTGTCCATAGCTGCCGTTTGAAGAGTTGAGACACTGACTGAACAATACATATGTATTTTTGAAGGACATTTTGGTTGATTTATTTGGGTTTTTCATTGAAGTAGTTATTTAGCTTTTACAACTGTACTTATTTTGAGCTTTTTGTTCTGTTGTAGTAGACTCAGGCCAGTGGCACATATTTAATGACTATATAAATGTATCAGAAAAAGTCAAATAAAAAGGTAAATTCAATACGGAGACCAACTTTGTGATGCTTCTCAATGGAGATGATTTTAGATGAGATCACACCATGTTCATTGTATTTTACGAAAACTGCACCCATACACAGTGTACCATTGCCACCTACTGGCCTTTCTTGGTATTGCTAGTTGTAAATACAAATACCTGCATACATACTGGACTGATAAGGAACACTGCTATAACTATTATTAGTTGTAGTATTATAATGATTTAAACATTTGAACAAGTTGGGACAACCCTTCAGTTAACTACTGTACCTATACATGATCCAGTTGTAGTAATTATGGTTCCTCAATATATATTTAACATATTACAACGTAGGCTATGTGTTACAGCAGGAATTGTCCCCCCTCAGGAATTGCTCTTGAGAAAATGTAATGTAATTGTCCAATCCAAAGTTGATATCAGCTTTCGCCCCTGCAGTAGACCGACATAGAAAGAAAGACCCAGGCATTGTTAAATATGTCAAAGGTCATCTATACTGAACCAGATATGAACAAGAAGGTCAAGTTTGACAGAGGTGAGATGGAGGAGAGGATTGTGGATATATTTGTCAGTGCAGACACCCTGAGACATAAATGTATCTTGTATGTGTCCACAGAGCTTGATTGCTCAGGGAAGAGACCCTTCCTAATTGCTGCAGTGTTTCTGGGGCTGTGTGTGTTCTACTAGCTGGGATCATAGGCCTGTCGGTCTATTGTGAGTTTGTGTCATTGCTTATCACATAGTTGTAAGACGTACAGGCTACTAAGCCTATTTAACTTGTGTTTTACCTAGTAACTATGTGTTTATACTTTGTAGATAATAGAGACAAAGATTCTGAGGATAAAAGGAACAAATTGTCACAGAGTTTTCCCTTAATAAGATCAACACAACTGAAGAAAGAGACCAGCTACAGACCAGATACAACAACATGACTAAAGATAGAGACCAGCTACAGACCAGATACAACAACCTGAATGAAGAGAGAGACCAGTTACAGACCAGACTGTTAAAGATAGGGCCGACTACTGCCCCCTTTGGAGGAATTGCGTGCCCATAGTAAACAGAAAAAAAATCTGTTAAAAATTGCTAATATATGCATATAATAATTATTATTGAATAGAAAACACTCTAAAACTTCTAAAACCGTTCAAATTATGTCTGTAAGTAAAGCAGAACTCTCAGGGCAGACATTCTTCCAAACTCTCCCTTGCCTTCATGAAAGTTGGACCCACTTTGACGTCATCGCCCCCACCATTCCCAACCAGCTACAGACCTGGGAACAGTTCCTATCTCTTCAGCACGGTGTCCTCTTTCAGTGGGGCCTCTCTTTGTGAGAATCACTTGGTGGGCTGAAACCTCCGGGTCACTCGAAAATACATGTACTTTCATGCGCACCTCTGGTGCGTAGATCTCTTTCTTCCAGGATTGACCAAACGATTTCGGTTTGTCTGTTCGGGCTAAGGTTTTTTTGTATGTTTAGAACATGTTTAAGCTTGATTCTGCACTTAGTTTGACCAGTTTAGTCGACATATAATATGTAATTTTGAAGTTTAGATGCGCATCGACTAGAATTTTGGCTGCATTTCAACCCGGATTTTGTCGCATTTGGTAACCTAAAGACACAGACTTGAAAACCAAAGGCAGTTTTTGGTAAGTATAACCCCTTCCACGTCTTCTGATCGAAGAACATCAAAGGTAAGGGAATATTTCTGTGTTAATTATGGGTTTCTGTGGACTCCGAGATAGAGGAGACATAATGCTCATTTCTGAGCGCCGTCTCATATTATAGCCTAGTGAACGAATTCTGTAACGTTAAAAATAAATGTAACACAGTGGTTGCATTAAGAAGAAGTGTATCTTTCTATCTATATGTAGAACATGTATATTTAGTCAAAGTTTATGATGTGTATTGCTTGTTATCTGACGTTAGCTCCGGCAGATATCATCATTTCTCCGGACATTTGAGTAGCATTTTGTGAACATGCCGTCATTGTAAACAGAGATTTATGGATATAAATAGCATATTATTGAAAAAAACATAAATGTACTGTGTAACATGTCCTATTACTGTCATCTGATGAAGATTTTCAAAAGGTTAGTGAATTATTTTTCTTTTAATCCTGCGTTTGTTGATTGCATTTTTTTGGCTATGCAAATTAGCTGTGTCTTTGGTGGTGGTCTGACATAAATATGTGCTATGTTTTCGCCGTAAAACATTTTAGAAATCTGACTGGCTGGCTAGATGAACAAGGTGTTTATCTTTCATTTGAGCTATTGGACTTGTTAATGTGTGGAGGTTAAATATTTCAAAGAATATTTTTGCGTTCCGTGCGCCACCGTTACAGCTGAACGTGGGAGGGGTCGTTCCCAAAAGGGAACCCTAACCCGTCAACAGGTTTTAACAACCTGACTGAAGAGAGAGACCAGTTACAGACCATATTTAACAACCTGACTGAAGAGAGAGACCAGCTACAGACCAAATACAACAACCTGACTGAAGAGAGAGACCAGCTACAGACCAGATACAACAACCTGACTGAAGAGAGAGACCAGCTACAGACCAGACACAACAACCTGACTAAAGAGAGAGACCAGCTACAGACCAGATACAACAACCTGACTACAGAGAAAGGCCATATTTAGTCAAAGCTTTTTGAGATATAAACTGATAAATTAGAAGTAAAATCAACAATAACTATATATCAATGGGTTTATGAGTATAGAGATAATGGCTAAGTGTCTCAATGTTTTCACCTTTGCTGAGAGAGAGGAGAGAGGAGAGAGAGAGAGGTGGAACAAGTATACTTTTCATCAGTACACTAATATGTGTGCATTATTTTATAAATATACCAATTGTGACATAAGCTTTATCTTTCTCGACAACAGACATTTATCTTCAACCTCCACCTGAGAGCCTGGATTGGTCTGACTGACTCTGTTACTGAGGGGCCCTGGAAGTGGGTGGACGGCACATCACTGATCACAGGGTGACAGATTTGACCATTTTACCAGGTGAAATGGAGACAAAAAACTAATATATTTTGCTTCCAATCATGTTCATAAAAATGTATGTTTCGACTCATTAATGTCATTCATTGAGAACTATAGATGTATTTTAGAAACCAGGTAATATTTACATATGAAAAGGTAAACTAAATGTGTTGATGGCCCATTCTTGCTAATTTTATGATAATCTTACAGTGTTTCTTTAAAACTGTAAAAACATAGGACTATGTGTATAATTGAGAAGGATGTTTGTACCACAGTGTCTGACTGTGTGCTTCTTTGTGTTGTTTAGGTACTGGAGGACAGGACAGCCCGATGATAGTGGGCAAGAGGACTATTCAGGTATACTATGGACAAGATGACCCTGTAAAGACATGGAATGATGACAAATGTGGCACAAATCTCAACTGGATCTGTGAGAAAGAGGTGTAACAATAACCCACAGTAACAAACAGTCTTTCTCTCTCTCCCCCCCTTTCTCTCTCTCCCTTTCTCTCTCTCTCTCCCTCTAATGGTTGGATAAGGTCCTGAATGGTTAGGTGATGATTCCACCTAGTGGTTAAAGTGAGAGATGAACTCACCATAGAAGTGAAATAGTGGTATGACAGACTGTCTCAAAACACATTGAAGAACAGAATCCTAGGGGACTGACCTTGGTCCCTCTCCTCTAATAGGGTTGAAAGGAGGAGACGAGATAACGTCTTAGTGTCAGAGAGCCATAAAGGAGGAAGAAGAAAATAAAGAGAAAGATAGAAAAATAAGACAATTAATTGTTGTGTTTAGATTTAGAGGAGAGTATGTAGACATACTGTACTCTAGAAAATGAATCTTCTTTATTTTTATTAGAAACATGTCATGTGATTTGCCATAGACTTATGCTTAGTAAAAGAAAATTGGGACCAATTATTAACCCATGCTTATCACTTGATGATATGAATAACAAGTCACTTTTGAATCAAAAAAGGAACAGTTGTCTTTAACAAGGTATACCAGCTTCCTGGTTGAATGAGATTGAATACTGAGAGGGCACACTCACACACAAACAAAAACAATGCTAATGAAAGGTGAGAATGACTCACAACCTTCACTGTACAAGGGACAACATGTAGGTGACCAATGGCGACACCAAGCACCAGAGGACCTGTCTGCTACACACTCATCATGGTGTCTAATGGGGTCTCCACCCTCTCCCTCTCTGTTCTGTCTGTGAACCACAGCAAGTGACAGGATGTGTCACAGCTCTATCCACCAATAATAAACAGACCTGTGTGTCCTTAATGGCACCCTATTCTCTATATAGTGCACTACATAGGGAAATGGGATGCCATTTGGCCACCAGTTACTGAGGGAGAGAGACCAGTAACTGAGGGAGAGAGAGCTGTTACTGAGGGAGAGAGAGCTGTTACTGAAGGACAGAGACCATTTAAAGAGTGAGGGAGACCAGTTAATAAGGATCAGATACCAGTTAAAGAGTGAGAGAGACCAGTTAAAGAGGCAGAGAGACAAGTTACTGAAGGAGAGAGACCAGTTACTGAAAGAGAGAGACCAGTTACTGAAAGAGAGAGACCAGTTACTGAAGGAGAGAGACCAGTTACTGAAGGAGAGAGACCAGTTACTGAAGGAGAGAGACCAGTTACTGAAGGAGAGAGACCAGTTACTGAAGGAGAGAGACCAGTTACTGAAGGAGAGAGACCAGTTACTGAAGGAGAGAGACCAGTTACTGAAGGAGAGAGACCAGTTACAGAGGGAGAGAGACAAGGTACAGAGGGAGAGTGACCAGTTACAGAAGGAGAGAGACCAGGTACAGAATGAGAGTGACCAGTTACAGAATGAGAGAGACCAGTTACAGAATGAGAGAGACCAGTTAGAGGGAGATTGACCAGTTACAGAGGGAGAGAGACCAGTTACAGAGGGAGAGAGACCAGTTACAGAGGGAGAGACACCAGTTACTGACGTAGAGAGACCCATTACAGATTCGAGAGAGAACCATTACTGAAGCAGAGAGACCATTTACTAAGGGAGAGAAACCAGCTACTAAGGCAGAGAGACCAGCTACTGAGGCATTGAAACCAGTTACTGAGGCAGAGAGAGAAGCTACTGAAGGAGAAAGACCAGCTACTGTGGGAGAGAGACCAGTTACTGAAGGAGAGAGACCAGTTACAGAATGAGAGTGACCAGTTACAGAATGAGAGTGACCAGTTACAGAATGAGAGAGACCAGTTACAGAATGAGAGAGACCAGTTACAGAGTGAGAGAGACCAGTTACTGAGGGAGAGAGATCAGTTACTGAGTGAGAAAGACCAGTTACTGAGGGAGAGAGACCAGTTACTGAGGGACAGAGACCAATTTGAGTGAGAGAGACCAGTTATTGAGGCAGAGAGACTGGTTACTGGGGGAGAGAGACAAGGTACAGACGGAGAGAGACCAGTTACTGATGCAGAGATACCATTTACTGAAGGAGAGAGACCAGTTACTGAGGGAGAGAGACCAGTTACTGGGGGAGAGAGACCAGTTACTGAGGGAGAGAGGCCAGTTGCTGAAGGAGAGAGGCTAGTTACTGAGGAACAGATACCAGTTTAAGAGTGAGAGAGACCAGTTACTGAGGGACAGAGAGCAATTAGAGTGAGAGAGACCAGTTACTGAGGCAGAGAGACAAGTTACTGAGGGAGAGAGACAAGGTACAGAGGGAGAGAGACCAGTTACTGAGGCAGAGAGACCAGGCAGAGAGACCAGGCAGAGAGACCCCTAAGGAGAGAGACCAGTTTTTTTATTTAAAAAAATTATTCACCTGTATTTAACCAGGTAAGCTAGTTGAGAACATGTTCTCATTTACAACTGTGACCTGGACAAGATAAAGCAAAGCAGAGGGACACAAACAACAACACATAGTTACACATGGAATAAACAGGCGTATAGTCAATAACACAATAGAAAAAAGAAAGTCTATATACAGTGTGTGGAAATGGCGTGAGGTGGTAAGGCAATAAATAGGCCATAGTTACTGAGGCAGAGAGACCTATTACTGAAGGAGAGAGACCAGTTACTGAGGGAGAGAGACCAGTTACCGAGGGAGAGATCAGTTACTGAGGGAGAGAGACCACCTTTCAGCAGGACAATAAGCTAAAACACAGTTTGACCAAGACAACACTGAATGTTCCTGAGTGGCCTTGTTACAGTTTTGACTTAAATTGGCTTGATAATCTATGGAAAGACTTTAGTTAGATTACTTGTTGGTTATTACTGCATTGTCGGAACTAGAAGCACAAGCATTTCGCTACACTCGCATTAACAACTGCTAACCATGTGTATGTGACAAATAAAATTAGATTTGATTTGATTTGAAAATGTCTGTTTAGCAATGATCAACTATCAACTTGACAGAGCTTGAATTAAAAAATTAATCTTAAAAATGGGCAAATATTGCACAATCTATATGTAGAAAGCTCTTAGAGACTTACCCAGGAAGACTCACAGCTGTAATCACCGCCAAAGTTGCTTCTACAAAGTATTGACTCAGGGGTATGAACACTTATTTTTTTGCATTTACTTTTCAATACATGTGCAAACATTTTTTAAACATGTTTTCAATTTGTTATGATGGGGTATTGTGTGTAGATGGGTGAGACAAATAATCCATTTAATCCATTTTTAATTCAGACTGTAACAAAACAAAATGTGGAATAAGTCGAGGGGTGTGAATATTTTCTGAAAGCACTGTACTTATCAAGCATGTTTCCACAGTGTCTGACTCGCTGGTTCTCTGTGTTGTTAACCATCTAGGTACAGGTATCTATCCAAATGCATTAATCTGGGTCCTGCTGGAGAGGAGGACTATGCTGAGAGAACACAGAAACATCTGAGTGAGAATCTTCACTGGATTTGTGAGAAAGTGGTTGAACATCACCATGACAACATACTGTGACACATACAGCAGCCTAGTGCACACAACCTCCTCCTCCTGTCTCTCTCTCGCTCCAATTTCATCATTTAACAGAGCGACTTACAGTAATGAGCAGTGGAGTAAAGTACTTAAGAAAAAATACTTTAGAGTACTTATTAAGTAATTTTTGGGGTATCTGTCCTTTACTATTTATATTTTTGACAACTTTTACTTTACAAATCAGATGGGCTTGACAATCTGGACCCTCTATTTCTGAAACTATCCGCCGCCATTGTCGCAACCCCTATTACCAGCCTGTTCAACCTCTCTTTCATATCGTCTGAGATCCCCAAGGATTGGAAAGCTGCCGCAGTCATCCCCCTCTTCAAAGGGGGAGACACCCTGGACCCAAACTGTTACAGACCTATATCCATCCTGCCCTGCCTATCTAAGGTCTTTGAAAGCCAAGTCAACAAACAGGTCACTGACCATCTCGAATCCCACCGTACCTTCTCCGCTGTGCAATCTGGTTTCCGATAAAAGACAGTACTGTGCAGCCGTCTTCATCGACCTTGCCAAGGCTTTCGACTCTGTCAATCACCATATTCTTATCGGCAGACTCTGTAGCCTCGGTTTTTCAGATGACTGCCTTGCCTGGTTCACCAATTACTTTGCAGACAGAGTTCAGTGTGTCAAATCGGAGGGCATGCTGTCCGGTCCTCTGGCAGTCTCTATGGGGGTGCCACAGGGTTCAATCCTCGGGCCGACTCTTTTCTCTGTATATATCAATGATGTTGCTCTTGCTGCGGGCGATTCCCTGATCCACCTCTACGCAGACGACCCCATTATATATACTTCCGGCCCGTCCTTGGACACTGTGCTATCTAACCCCCAAACAAGCTTCAATGCTGTACAACACTCCTTCCGTGGCCTCCAACTGCTCTTAAACGCTAGTAAAACCAAATGCATGCTTTTCAACCGTTCGCTGCCTGCACCCGCACGCCTGACCAGCATCACCACCCTGGATGGTTCCGACCTTGAATATGTGGACATCTATAAGTACCTAGGTGTCTTGCTAGACTGTAAACTCTCCTTCCAGACTCATATCAAGAGTCTGGAGAGTCTTGAGTCGGCTTTCTATTCCACAACAAAGCCTCCTTGACTCACGCCGCCAACTTACTCTCGAAAAACGATTATCCTACTGATCCTCGACTTCGGAGATGTTTTCTACAAAATAGCTTCCAACACTCTACTCAGCAAACTGGATGCAATTTATCACAGTACCATCCGTCTTGTCACTAAAGCACCTTATACCACCCACCACTGCGACTTGTATGCTCTAGTCGGCTGGCCCTCGCTACATATTTGTCGCCAGACCCACTGGCTCCAGGTCATCTACAAGTCCATGCTAGGTAAAGCTCCGCCTTATCTCAGTTCACTGGTCACGATGGCAACACCCATCCGTAGCACGCGCTCCAGCAGGTGTATCTCACTGATCATCCCTAAAGCCAACACCTCATTTGGCCGCCTTTCGTTCCAGTTCTCTGCTGCCTGTGACTGGAACGAATTGCAAAAATCGCTTAAGTTGGAGACTTTTATCTCCCTCACCAACTTCAAACATCTGCTATCTGAGCAGCTAACCGATCGCTGCAGCTGTACATAGTCTATCGGTAAATAGCCCACCCATTTGTACCTACCTCATCCCCATACTGTTTTTATTTATTTACTTTTCTGCTCTTTTGCACACCAATATCTCTACCTGTACATGACCATCTGATCATTTATCACTCCAGTGTTAATCTGTAAAATTGTAATTATTCGCCTACCTCCTCATGCCTTTTGCACACAATGTATATAGACTCCCCTTTTTTTTCTACTCTGTTATTGACTTGTTTATTGTTTACTCCAATTGTAACTCTGTGTTGTCTGTTCACACTGCTATGCTTTATCTTGGCCAGGTCGCAGTTGCAAATGAGAACTTGTTCTCAACTGGCCTACCTGGTTAAATAAAGGTGAAATAAAAAAATAAAAATGTAAAACTTCAATACTTTTTACAATATACATTTTCCCTGACAACTTGCACATTCATCTTCTGCACATCTATCACTCCAGTGTTAATGCTAAATTGTAATTATTTTCGCCACTCTGGACTCTTTATTGCCTTACCTCCCTAATCTTACTACATTTACACATACTGTATGTATTTCTATTGTGTTATTGACTGTACGGTTGTTTATCCCACATGCAACTCTGTGCTGTTTGTTGTCGGACTGCTTTGCTTTATCTTGGCCAGGTTGCAGTTGTAACCTGGCCAAGATGGCGTAGCAGTAAGTCGTCCTGTCGTCCTGTCGTGTCGTGTCCCTGTATATTTCGTTTATTTTTCGTTTATTTTTCATTTTTTTTACATAGCTATCCCTTTAAAAACATTTTGCTAAACCTAAGCTTCCAAATACGCTGGATCTTCACAACTAGCTATCTAGCTAAACCGCAACCCCGGATGATTACCCCTGGCTAGCGTTTCCACCCACTTAGCTTGAAGCTAGCCCGGCCTGCGCTACCACCGTAGCATACTCCTGAGCTACAATACCCGGGCCCACGACCGGTCTATCGATGTCACCGCATGAAGAGGAATAAACAGACTCACCCCATCGCGACGTCCCCCAAAGGCTAACTCTCTAGCCCTCGCTATCTCCCTGCTTGCTAATTCGGCCTGCTAACTGCTAGCTTGTCCAGCTCCGGTCCGCTAACTGCTACCTTGTCTAGCCCGGGCCTACAAACTGTTAGCTTGTTAGCACAGGCCTGCTAACCGCCTGAATCGCCGCGTCCCAAACGCCCACCGGACCCATATTTACTTTCTATCTCTTTTGACTTTTAATTTGTTTATACCTTCCGGAAACCTGCCTCACCCAATGTGATACGTAATCGCTATTATTTTTTATTTATTTTTAGAACACACTCAAAAACCTCCAGAAGCTAACCAGCTAACTAGCTACAAGCTATTTAGTCATTGTTATTTTTTTTTACCTGGATAACACTCGCCAGTCCAGCTTCCCTGCCCCATCCACCGCTGCCCCCTGGACACTGATCTCTTGGCTACATAGCTGATGCACGCTGGACTGTCCATTAATCACGGTACTCCATTCTGCTTGTTTGTTTTATCTGTTGGCCCCGTTGCCTAGTCTACGCCATTTTACCTGCTGTTGTTGTGCTAGCTGATTAGCTGTTGTCTCACCTACTGTTTTAGCTAGCTTTCCCAATTCAACACCTGTGATTACTGTATGCCTCGCTGTATGTCTCTCTCAAATGTCAATATGCCTTGTATACTGTTGTTCAGGTTAGTTATCATTGTTTTAGTTCACAATGGAGCCCCTAGTTCCACTCTTCATACCCCTGATAACTCCTTTGTCCCACCTCCCACACATGCGGTGACCTCACCCATTACTACCAGCATGTCCAGAGATACAACCTCTCTCATCATCACCCAGTGCCTGGGCTTACCTCCGCTGTACCCGCACCCCACCATACCCCTGTCTGCGCATTATGCCCTGAATATATTCTACCATGCCCAGAAACCTGCTCCTCTTATTCTCTGTCCCCAACGCTCTAGGCGACCAGTTTTGATAGCCTTTAGCCGCACCCTCATACTACTCCTTCTCTGTTCCGCGGGTGATGTGGAGGTAAACCCAGGCCCTGCATGTCCCCAGGCACCCTCATTTGTTGACTTCTGTGATCGAAAAAGCCTTGGTTTCATGCATGTCAACATCAGAAGCCTCCTCCCTAAGTTTGTCTTACTCACTGCTTTAGCACACTCTGCTAACCCTGATGTCCTTGCTGTGTCTGAATCCTGGCTCAGGAAGGCCACCAAAAATTCAGAGATTTCCATACCCAACTATAACATCTTCCGTCAAGATAGAACTGCCAAAGGGGGAGGGGTTGCAGTTTACTGCAGAGATAGCCTGCAAAGTAATGTCATACTTTCCAGGTCCATACCCAAACAGTTCGAACTACTAATTTTGAAAATTACTCTCTCCAGAAATAAGTCTCTCACGGTTGCCGCCTGCTACGGACCCCCCTCAGCTCCCAGCTGTGCCCTGGACACCATTTGTGAATTGATCGCCCCCCATCTAGCTTCAGAGTTTGTTCTGTTAGGTGACCTAAACTGGGATATGCTTAACACCCCGCCAGTCCTACAATCTAAGCTAGATGCCCTCAATCTCACACAAATCATCAAGGAACCCACCAGGTACCCCCCTAACTCTGTAAACAAGGGCACCCTCATAGACGTCATCCTGACCAACTGGCCCTCCAAATACACCTCCGCTGTCTTCAACCAGGATCTCAGCGATCACTGCCTCATTGCCTGTATCCGCTACGGAGCCGCAGTCAAACGACTACCCCTCATCACTGTCAAACGCTCCCTAAAACACTTCTGTGAGCAGGCCTTTCTAATCGACCTGGCCCGGGTATCCTGGAAGGACATTGACCTCATCCCGTCAGTTGAGGATGCCTGGTCATTCTTTAAAAGTAACTTCCTCACCATTTTAGATAAGCATGCTCCGTTCAAAAAATGCAGAACTAAGAACAGATACAGCCCTTGGTTCACTCCAGACCTGACTGCCCTCGACCAGCACAAAAACATCCTGTGGCGGACTGCAATAGCATCGAATAGTCCCCGTGATATGCAACTGTTCAGGGAAGTCCGGAACCAATACACACAGTCAGTCAGGAAAGCTAAGGCCAGCTTCTTCAGGCAGAAGTTTGCATCCTGTAGCTCCAACTCCAAAAAGTTCTGGGACACTGTGAAGTCCATGGAGAACAAGAGCACCTCCTCCCAGCTGCCCACTGCACTGAGGCTAGGTAACACGGTCACCACTGATATATCCATGATTATCGAAAACTTCAATAAGCATTTCTCAACGGCTGGCCATGCCTTCCGCCTGGCTACTTCAACCTCGGCCAACAGCTCCGCCCCCCCCCGCAGCTCCTCGCCCAAGCCTCTCCAGGTTCTCCTTTACCCAAATCCAGATAGCAGATGTTCTGAAAGAGCTGCAAAACCTGGACCCGTTCAAATCAGCTGGGCTTGACAATCTGCCACCATTGTCGCAACCCCTATTACCAGCCTGTTCAACCTCTTTTCATCTCGTCTGAGATCCCCAAGGATTGGAAAGCTGCCGCAGTCATCCCCCTCTTCAAAGGGGGAGACACCCTGGACCCAAACTGTTACAGACCTATATCCATCCTGCCCTGCCTATCTAAGGTCTTCGAAAGCCAAGTCAACAAACAGGTCACTGACCATCTCGAATCCCACCGTACCTTCTCCGCTGTGCAATCTGGTTTCCGAGCCGGTCACGGGTGCACCTCAGCCACACTCAAGGTACTAAACGATATCATAACCGCCATCGATAAAAGACAGTACTGTACAGCCGTCTTCATCGACCTTGCCAAGGCTTTCGACTCTGTCAATCACCATATTCTTATCGGCAGACTCAGTAGCCTCGGTTTTTCGGATGACTGCCTTGCCTGGTTCACCAATTACTTTGCAGACAGAGTTCAGTGTGTCAAATCGGAGGGCATGCTGTCCGGTCCTCTGGCAGTCTCTATGGGGGAGCCACAGGGTTCAATTCTCGGGCCGACTCTTTTCTCTGTGTATATCAATGATGTTGCTCTTGCTGCGGGCGATTCCCTGATCCACCTCTACGCAGACGACACCATTCTATATACTTTCGGCCCGTCTTTGGACACTGTGCTATCTAACCTCCAAACAAACCAAATGCATGCTTTTCAACCGGTCGCTGCCTGCACCTGCATGCCCGACTAGCATCACCACCCTGGATGGTTCCGACCTAGAATATGTGGACGTCTATAAGTACCTAGGTGTCTGGCTAGACTGCAAACTCTCCTTCCAGACTCATATCAAACATCTCCAATCGAAAATCAAATCAAGAGTCGGCTTTCTATTCCGCAACAAAGCCTCCTTCACTCACGCCGCCAAGCTTACCCTAGTAAAACTGACTATCCTACCGATCCTCGACTTCGGCGATGTCATCTACAAAATGGCTTCCAACACTCTACTCAGCAAACTGGATGCAGTCTATCACAGTGCCATCCGTTTGTCACTAAAGCACCTTATACCACCCACCACTGCGACTTGTATGCTCTAGTCGACTGGCCCTCGCTACATATTCGTCGCCAGACCCACTGGCTCCAGGTCATCTACAAGTCTATGCTAGGTAAAGCTCCGCCTTATCTCAGCTCACTGGTCACGATGGCAACACCCATCCGTAGCACGCGCTCCAGCAGGTGTATCTCACTGATCATCCGTAAAGCCAACACCTCATTTGGCCGCCTTTCGTTCCAGTACTCTGCTGCCTGTGACTGGAACGAATTGCAAAAATCGCTGAAGTTGGAGACTTTTATCTCCCTCACCAACTTCAAACATCAGCTATCTGAGCAGCTAACCGATCGCTGCAGCTGTACATAGTCTATTGGTAAATAGCCCACCCTTTTCACCTACCTCATCCCCATACTGTTTTTATTTATTTACTTTTCTGCTCTTCTGCACACCAATATCTCTACCTGTACATGACCATCTGATCATTTATCACTCCAGTGTTAATCTGCAAAATTGTAATTATTTGCCTACCTCCTCATGCCTTTTGCACACATTGTATATAGACCCCCCTTTGTTTTCTACTGTGTTATTGACTTGTTAATTGTTTACTCCATGTGTAACTCTTTGTTGTATGCTCACACTGCTATGCTTTATCTTGGCCAGGTCGCAGTTGCAAATGAGAACTTGTTCTCAACTAGCCTACCTGGTTAAATAAAGGTGGGGGAAAAAAAAACTAAAGTACTCATTACATTTTGAATACTTGGCAGAACAGGAAAAATTATGAAACACGTGTTCATCCTAACTGCATATATTCTGGCAGATTTCCAGTACATTAGACACAACATGTGGCCAGCAGCATACCACCCTGCATAACACTGCTGGTTTGCTTCTGAAGCTAAGCAGGGTTGGTCCTGGTCAGTACCTGGATGGGAGACCAGATGCTGCTAGAAGTGGTGTTGGAGGGCCAGTAGGAGGCACTCTTTCCTCTGGTCTAAAAAAGAAATGCCCCAGGGCAGCGATTGGGGACACTGCCCTGTGTAGGGTGCCGTCTTTCGGATGGGACTTTAAACGGGTGTCCTGACACTCTGAGGTCATTAAAGATCCCATGGCACTTATCGTAAGGGTGTTAACCCCGGTGTCCTGGCTAAATTCCCAATCTGGCCCTCAAACCGTCACCCAGTTAACAATTGGCTCATTCATCCCCCTCCTCTCCCCTTTAACTATTCCCCATGTCGTTGCTGCAAATGAGAACGTGTTCTCAGTCAACTTACCTGGTAAAGTAACAGATAAATAAAACAAGGAAATTAGACACAACATGAGGTCAGTACATTACACACAACATGAACAGGAGAAGAAAATGTCCTTACCTTAACCGCAATGTTACTATTTCATCACCTTCCTCTTTTGACATTTCCCTTTTATTCTGTGGATGAAGTCATAAACAGTTAGTCAAAGACTCAGAGCAGAGATAGGTAGAGTAAAGAAGCAGACACAGGGGCAACTATATTACCAGAATCTGTATATAGACAGAAAACACAGTAAGTTGTTGGAGAGGTCATCTATGCTTAGCCAGATATGAACAAGGTCACGTTTGACAGAGGTGAGATGGAGGAGAGGATTGTGGATATCTACGTCAGTGCAGACACCCTGAGAGACGGTGAGACCAGCATCAAGAGAGAAGAGACAGTAGACACTGCTCCTAATAATGGACCAGGAGACCAGCACTCAGGTGACACACACATACAAGCACACACACACACACAGACACACACGCTCACAAAACATAAAATAATATGGAATGTATCCACAGAGCCTGATAGCTCAGGGAAGAGAACCTTCCTAGTTGCTGCAGTGTTTCTGGGGCTGCTGTGTGTTCTACTGGCTGGGATCATAGGCCTGTCTGTCTACTGTGAGTTTGTGTCCAAGTTCATTGCTTATCACCCAGTTATATAGAGGTGCTGGTTACTAAGCCTATTTAAATGATGTTTTACCTAGTAACTATGTGTTTATACTTTGTAGATAACAGAGCCATTAAAGATTCTGAGGATAAAAGGAACAACTTGTCACAGAGTTGTTCCCTTTATAAGACTAACACAACTGCAGAGAGAGACCAGCTACAGACCAGATACAACAACCTGACTGATGAGAGAGACCAGCTACAGACCAGATACAACAACCTGACTGAAGAGAGAGACCAGTTACAGACAAGATACAACAACCTGACTGATGAGAGAGACCAGCTACAGACCAGATACAACAACCTGACTGAAGAGAGAGACCAGTTACAGACCAGATACAACAACCTGACTGATGAGAGAGACCAGCTACAGACCAGATACAACAACCTGACTGAAGAGAGAGACAGGCTTCAGAATTTGCTTTGTGGTCAGTTAGCTGGTTTTCATACCTTTATTTATTATGAAGTACATTTTTCATTGAGATCCAGTGACTCATGGAAAAAAAGTGATGTTTATTGTATTGTATCACATTGTATCAGTGTTATGTCATCAAACAGAAAGAACATGTTGTTCAGACGGATGGAAGAAGTTTGAATGCAGTTGTTACTTCATCTCTACTGAAAAGAAAACCTGGAAGCAGAGCAGACAGGACTGTCTGGAGAGAGGAACAGACCTGGTGATCATAAACAGCAAAGAGGAACAGGTGAGAGGAGATAGCACGAAAGAGAAGGTTGAGGGGGGAGGGGGGGATATAGGTCTGTCGGGGGTAGATATGGTCAACCAATGAGCTTCAAAAGTATTGGGACTTTGACAAATGTTTTTTTGGTGGGGCTTTGTGCTCCAGCACTTTGGATTTGGAAATATACAATGTCTATGAGGTTAACGGGCAGACTGACAGCTTTCAGTTTATGGGATAACTTTCTCACTCATCATTATTGACAATTCATTCAGCACTATCCGTAGTCATGGTAGCTTCCACATTTATGTGGAAGTGTTTATAAACATAATATATACTTATTTACATGTAACGTTGCTCCAAATCGACACAATACATTATGAACCATTAATTTCTATTGGGCACAAAATAATCTGAAAAACAACAAAAACTAAAAGCAAATTCATCCAACAAGTTTATAGAGTCACAAGCTGATGTAGTCATTGTGTGGAATATGGGACCAAATACTAAACACTTGACTACTTTAATACACATATAAGTGAATTTGTCGTAATACTTTTGGTCCCCTACAATGGGGGACGATGTACAAACAGTAAACGGTTCACTCGATATGGATGAAAAAACCCGAAACTGAAAGCTGACGGTCCGGTCCGCACTTTAACCATTACGGTATAATTTCATTTCCGAAGTGCTGAAGTACAGAGCCAAAACAACAAAAAATGTGTCAGTGTCCCAAAACTTTTTGAGCTTACTCAACGCAGTGTATATTGTATATTTCTCAACCATAGGAGTTTCTCTTCAACTTCAAGAAGAGAGTCTGGATTGGTCTGACTGACAGAGAGACAGAGGAGACCTGGAAATGGGTGGATGGAACACCACTGACCACAGAGTAAGAGATGTTATGTCACGACAATGGGCTTTCTAGCCAGCGCCGCTCCATTTCTCATATGTCCATTTGTTTTGTCTTGTTCCATACACACCTGGTTTTCATTCAATAATCACACTGCATGTATTTAGTTCTCTGTTCTCCTCCATGTCTTTGTGTGTAATTGTTTATTGTTATGTGGATATTGTCAGGCGCCATACTTGTGTTATCCTCTGTTTTTTTGGCACGTTTATGTTTTTATGTGCTGTTCTTTTTGGACTGGAATTAAAGTGTGCCAGCACCTGACTTCGCCTCCGTATATACCCCTAACATGATAACTATTCTCGCAATAATGCTCCAATGAAAATGTTTCTATACAGGTTATTATCATTGATTGTAGCAGTCGAAAAGATATCTTTAGTTCTGTATAATTTAATGTACATTATTTAGGATTGTAATGTTCTAACAGTGATATCTGACTGTTATTAACCCTGTAGGTACTGGTATTAACCATGATATCTGACTGTTGTTAACCCTGTAGGTACTGGTATTAACCATGATATCTGACTGTTGTTAACCCTGTAGGTACTGGTATTAACCATGATATCTGACTGTTGTTAACCCTGTAGGTACTGGTATTAACCATGATATCTGACTGTTGTTAACCCTGTAGGTACTGGTATTAACCATGATATCTGACTGTTATTAACCCTGTAGGTACTGGTATTAAACCATGATATCTGACTGTTATTAACCCTGTAGGTACTGGTATTAACCATGAATCTGACTGTTGTTAACCCTGTAGGTACTGGTATTAACCATGATATCTGACTGTTTTTAACCCTGTAGGTACTGGTATTAACCATGATATCTGACTGTTGTTAACCCTGTAGGTACTGGTATTAACCATGATATCTGACTGTTGTTAACCCTGTAGGTACCTGGTATTAACCATGATATCTGACTGTTATTAACCCTGTAGGTACTGGTATTAACCATGATATCTGACTGTTATTAACCCTGTAGGTACTGGTATTAACCATGATATCTGACTGTTGTTAACCCTGTAGGTACT